>NC_061527.1:2635000-2652500 GCF_022379125.1 Scophthalmus maximus
GCTTCTCGCTCGAATCCGCTCGGCGACGAATGATGACGCATTGGTTTTCTTTTCTTTCTTTTTGTAGGTCAGAAGCTGCAGCTTCGTTCTGTTCAACGTCTGATTTATGAATTTCCTCATTTATGAATTTTTCAGACGTCCCCAGATTTTCTAAAAGCACAACTGACGCCCGCTCCCTCCGTCGAGATGATGTCGGGCCGTGTGTTGATTCCCCTCTCCCCCAGGGGTTTTTCATACGCTGTTGGCCTTTTGTTCAAAGCCACAAAATCACTTGATTGAAGCTAAACGAAACACTGTGGATATGGTTATTATTATTATCATCATTTTTGAAAGAAGTCAGTGTCACGGCTCCAGCTCAGTTCAGGATTGTCTCAGTCCTGGAGGCTCCCGGAGAGGATGGAGCGGATGGAGCGAGTTGTCGCAAATACGCCAGCCTCCATCGCTTCGCGTTCTTTTTTCGCCTTCTTCCTCGTGGCACGACGTCGGAGGCGGTGGCGTGAGGCGGTTGCGCCGCGGGAGCCGCGGTCCCGACGCGCCGCTATTCTGTCGGATCTTGTGATGTTTGAGGATAGAGAGGCGGAAGTCTGCGGAGATTCTCCTCCGGTGCGCGACGCAACTTTCAAAATGGGTCTTTAGAACGTCCAGCTTTAGTTTTCTGCTGCAGGTGTCTTTTTTATTTCTGAGCAGCTGGTATAGGTTAGCGGGTTACACCGCTGACCTTGGTACGGAGGGTCGGGTTCGATCTCCAGGTCATCGCGGTGTGAAAAAAGCCACATGAGAAAAGCCGCTTCAGGAAGGTGATGGATCGGCGTCCAGGACTCTCTCATCCACATGCTTCAAGTCATTGTTGACGTTAACAATATTCCACCGAAAACCATAATCTTTCCCCGCATTCAAATAAGCACATTCATCATAGGAGCAGCTGTAGAGGGAAAACAAATGAGACACCGTGTGATATGTTCGGGATGAACGTTTCTCGTTTCATGGAAGTTTATGGCTCAGATTCGGGGAAGAGTGTCATCTAGGAGACAAGGTCGCATCTCGAAACGATGAAAAACAATCATTTCTCCATATTGTTTTTATATACACAAAAACAATATTTCACCTTTACAATCGACCGAGGATGGGAGCCAGTGCAGGTGCTCTCGCTCTCTCGGGGAAGTGATAATAAAATAAAGAAGAGATATAAAAACATAATAAATCGAATGTGACACAACGTTGTTGCCGACTTGATGCGGGAGCAGTAATGTAGTAAAGAATCTCTCTGCCCTCATCGGGCAGCGTCGTCCTCCCACTGCTGCTGCTGCTGCTGCCATGGTGAGAAAAACATCACTCCCCCGCACGCGCCTGCAAATTCTTGCCAGCTGAGCCACACTCACACACACACGCTCACACACACACACACACGCACAAACACACACACACACACACACACACACACATGCTCTCTCTCACACACACACACACTCAACACACACGCACGCACGCTCACACACACTCACACACACACACATGCTCTCTCTCTCACACACACACACGCTCACACACACACACACACGCTCAACACACACGCACGCACGCTCACACACACTCACACACACACACACACACTCTCACACACATACACGCTCTCTCACACAAACACACACACACACACACACACACACACACACACACACACACACACACACACATGGCCCACTGAGCATTTCTCTGGTTACTGATAGACTGCAGGCCAGAGAAGCAGACGGTCTGACGGCGTCTGCATCAAATCCATAAAACTACGAAACCACACAGACACACACACGAGAAGAGGTCGACGACGTCGTCGACGACGACGAGCGCAGCTCAGCCGCCGACACACACCGACCGTCGACGGCTTCTGAACAGAAACAGGGACAGCGGGCAGACTGAGCTCATGACGTCGAACACACTCGACGTTGCTGGTGAATACAGGCATGTGTGATTTCAAATAAAACTGGGAAGAAAAAGGTTTCCAATTGAGGATTCGAGGAAATCTGAGGGCTGGTGTATTAACTCCCTGGAGTTCAGCCTGGCCAGAAGTGAACAAACAGATATCTGAACGGGCTCTGGGTGTTTGTTGGAAATTGTCGGAGAGCTGCAGGAAGATACAAATACATGAAGACTAACGTTAGTCTTGTAGGTTTGTGTTCTACAGCTGCGGCGTGACACGTCACTTCTCCAGTTTCACGAGTGATTCTGGGAATAACTCCACTCGAATCCTTATCTCCGTAGCTTCCGGTCTCAACACCTCCTCGGTGGAAAGGATTGTGATTCCAGAAGAACTACGACAAACTCAGGCCAGATTACACATTGTCACACATTCAGGCATTTTTCCTCTCGAGAGCTTGAAACTTAGAATCGTAAAAATGACTGTCGGTGCTTTGGAGGAGACGCTCTGAGAGTTCGACTCTGCTCTGAATAACGTTATTCACTTCTGGGGACCAGCCGAACCAGCCCGGGGGGAGAATGACCCTTGACCCTGACAAAAGACGACTTTCCCAGTTTGTGCATCTGCCCCCCCAAGAATCTCAGCAAATCATTTCTAATCTAAATCCAAAAGACTGCAGATGACCTGACGTACTCCCACGCACCTGATCTACCTTGGCGTCCGCGCGGTGCAGAGCCGGCGTCTTGACCGTGGCGTCCAGGTCCGTCACCCCTCTGTTGGCGTTCAGCTCCTCGGCCAACGTCGCCGCCGCCGCCGCCGCCTTCAGCGGCGTGTGGCTCGCCTCCTCGGCGTCGATGTCCGTCTCCTCAGCGGCGCCGGTCTTCTCCTCGCCCGCCAGCTCCCGAGCTGAGCCGAGGAAAGTACACACACACACAGGTGGATGAGCACGCACGCCTGCATACACACCGATGTGGGCATGAGCATGAACACGCGCACGCACGCACACACATGGGCGGACACACACACACACACACAGAGATGCATCAGAGTAAGAAACATTAACATCATGTTTACATTATACAGTGGGAATATGAATATACAACCCAGACAGCGCTCTCCTGTTCCCTGGGAGTTTCCATTTTGCTTTCAAACGCCGTTCTGATTGTGTTCAACATATATTTCATGGGACATATTGGTCCACATGCGATATCGCTTGTGGGTTTCACTACAGCAGATGTACAGCAAAATAACAGTGTGTGTACAGTATGAGACTGAATAGAGGCCGACAGCAGCAAAACTCTGCTTATTTTTATCTTCTTATTTTTCTTCTTTTCTCCTACAAACTGGTTTAATCAAAGTCCGACCTTGGAATAAGGTTCCACTTGACGTCCGTCCAAAAAAAAAAAATATGAACGGAGACGTTCCTCCTCTATTGATGTGCTAAAAAAAAGATCATTTTGATAAAAATTTTCATTAGCAACCAGTTCATTTCCGGCAAACAGATACAGAACAAATATAAAACAGTTATAAAACCGCGAGAACACTTGATCCCTATGAAAAAGGTCAAAACACTGAAAAGTCTCATTTGTAGCGCGTTGATTGAAGCAAATGGGCTTTGAAGACCTACTCATAATTCTAATTTGTTGAGTCTGTTGTTTATTCTAATATTCCGAGTGTATTGGATTCGTCTCACCACAACAAAAAACCTCCGACTCCGTTTGTGTTGGAGCGCGTCCGTCCCTCGACTGCGATGCCTGAAGTCGTTGACTTTGTACCAACTGCTCCGCTTCACGTTTTATTTTGTGTATGGTGGTTTTACCTCATACCCTGGCAGTGTGTGTGTGTGTGTGTGTGTGTGTGTGTGTGTGTGTGTGTGTGTGTACTGTGTGTGTGTGATGGCCTGCCCTGCCCCGATAAGTTACCTCCGACATCCATCCATCAATCCGTCTGTTTGTTTGTATTTTTGTTTGCCACCAGGATTTATGTAAAAAAAACAACAACAACTGAATGGATTTCCACGACTTGTCGGGCCTCGGCGGAGGTGAGCGCTCCACTGAGCGTCATCCCAGTTTGTTTGTTGGGGGGTTTTTTTGTTTGTCAGCAGGATTACGCAAGAAAAAAAAGAATTCCCGAATGGATTCCACACGACCTGGGGGAGGGATGGGACGAAAGATCCAGGGAATTCTTTATCGCTTCCTTTATTATCGCTTCCTTTATTATCCCCCCCGCCTCTTCTTCCTCATCTCCGACAACTGACTAAGCGTGTGGTCCATTTGACAGAAGACAATGAGCTTTGTGGAGGGACAGCTGTTTCATCCATCCATCGTCTACCGCTTTATCCATTTACGGGTCACGGGGGGGGGGGGGGGGGGGGGTGGAGCCAATCCTAGCTGACATTGGGCGAGACATCGCCAGCCTATCGCAGGGCCACATACAGAGACAAACAACCATTCACTCTCACATTCACATCTGGGGTCAATTTAGAATCTCAATGAACCTGACCCCATTCTGCATGTCTCTGGACTGTGGGAGGAAGACGGAGAACCCGGAGAGAACCCACGCACACACGGGGAGAACATGCAAACTGCACACAGAAAGGCCCTGGTTGGTTGGAAGCGGGACAGATGTTCATCTTATTAAATTACAACATGCACATCTGGAATGAACTTTGACCTCTTTGACTTTTCTTCCCGGTCTGCCGAGTTATTCCACAGAAAGAGTGAACATTGCTGAGTTATTAGAATATTCCAGTTCGTCCCGCAGGCTTGGATCATCACAGTTCAGTACTTCGTCGAGCAGCTGGACGGATCCGCCTGTGGCACCATTGTGTCTCATGTTGATGTGAGCTGTATAATGACGGTGCTGTCATTAGTTCCAGTGATGTGAGACGTTATTTACATGGTCATTTGTTTATTCTTCTACTGTTTTAGATCATACGTCTCTGACAGAACAAAACGTCACTTGCTCCACACTTTCGTTTGCTCTTCCCTCTTCTCCTCCGACTTCCTGCTGCTCAACCTCTAATCCACTTTCTGCTCGCTCGTCGTTCCTCTTCCTCCGCGATCCCTCGTTCCTTTTCCCTTTTAATACCCGTCTCTCCTTCTTCCTCCTCCTCCTCCTTCCCCCTCTGCGATCAACGCTTTCTCCCAGATTCCCGTCTCCTCTAATCCATTATCTCTCCCGCTCGTCTCTTTCCCTTCTCCTTTCATTGCCGTGATAATTAGTTCTCCAGATAAGCTCATTGGTTGTGCATGGCGGCTCTTGTGTTGCCTAACACACCATGACAGTAAGTGTGTGTGTGTGTGTGTGTGTATAGGCCCTCCATTTGCATGCATGTGCCCCCCCGCCCCCCTTTTTGCTGATGTACAGGTATTGTGTGCGGAGTGCCCTCCGGGCTCGTCGGCACGTGAAAGCAGAGCTCGTCTCTGGAGGCATGGAAGGAGTTTGTGGAGATAACGCAACGCGGGGGCCCCCGGACACGCCCACATCAAGGTCGAATGGGTGACCAGGCGCCGGCTGCCGTAACAACCGGAACGGTGGCTTGGAAGAGGTGAATTCCTGGATTCTTCCAACTGCTGAATCCCTCCATGTCCGTCCACTCGGAGCCACGTGTCCCCTACCGTCCCGTCCCGTCCAGATCCAGACACGAGGCGCTCTCTCTTGTTTCTGCGTTTCTTTCTTCGGGTTGACTCATCCGTGACATTCACTCCGGCGTCGCCCTCTCGCTCCTGCCAACTCGGGGCCCGATGCGAGGCGGGAAGGAGCACATCTGTGTGTGTGTGTGTGTGTTTGTGTGTGTGTTGGAGCTTTCTGACGAGAGCTCTGTAGGTGTTAATGTGTGTGGAATGTGTCGGCTTCACGGCGTAACCCCCCCTCCCCTCCTCATCCCGGCCGGCGTCAGCTGGCATTGGCTAAAGAAGTGTAGCTAATGGATGGATGGATATTCAACTTCTACCATGACTCCTCTTTTTACACTTTTTATTAGGTTTAACTCAATGAGCTAAAAATAAGACTCCGCTCCGGTCTGTTCATCTAAAGCGGTGACTCATAAACTCTTCCGCTTCTACTGAGCCGAGACCTTGTTCACACCGGGGCGGATGGATCCCGACTAAACGGTTGCTACAGAAACGTGGATACGTTGCTACAGAAAGAGGTAACTGGGGCAACAAAACATTTTTTTCAGGACTATTTGTGTGTTAAGACATTTGCACAACTGTTAATCTGCCGTTATCTGGCATCAAAACCAGAGAGCGTAAATACGACACGTCAGCACGCAAAAGTGAAGCCAGATCATCCGGATCGCCCCCTGGTGGCTGGATGAAGTTCATGTTATAAACCTTCACAAAAAAAAAACCAACTAAAAAGTACACGTAGAATAGATTTTTCTCAAAAATGGTTTCTGTCATTTTAGCGAGGTCTTATCACACTGTATCAGGTTCAAAAGTTTCCCGGAAAGTTTTGGTTTTAATTAACCATTTGATGCTATAAAAAACTGGCCCGCCCGCCCGTTGGAATCCTCTGTTGCTCGGGACTGGACGGACAAATTTGTCGACCGATGAAGAAATCAGCATTTAAATGTGGCCTCCAAAGGATTATGGTTTCACTTTGGTGCAACGGGAGGAAAGTGGAGATGCACGATCCTTCTGTATTTCCAGACTATGAACAAAACTGATCATGAAGCAGGGCGCATCGTCATCAATTCCATTGAGCTCAGCAGGTGACGATAACTCATTCATCACATCACTTGTGAGCTTCACTGTAAAAGACAATACCAAACCACAACTTATTAAAAATGATTGCAATGACGAGTGCAATGAACAAGGGGAGGGACGTTTTTTATCAAGCCACGAGGTTATATGAATATTTTAACATATTTTGATGTAAAAGGTTGAACTCCCACAGTGTCAGCATTAAGTTGAACAGCCTTTTGTTATGGATCCATTAGAAAACATTATAATGAGAGTCTGCTCGGCCTATAGTGATGTACATGCAGGACTCGCCCGTGTGTACTTGTGGTTTTGGGGTCAGAATAACTTTCACAGTGAGGTTTGGCAGCGACGTCGATGTCCCCGATGAAGTGTAATTTAAACTTATTATATAATTTTGTTATGAAAGAAACTGCTGCTTCAGCTCCATTTAGTGCTGATGTTGTTTCCATAGTGACGCGCCAGCGGCTGCCACCACGGGCGCAGGCCGGAGGATTTATGTGTGGACGAACTGCCAGTTTGGAATCGCACAACCAGGAGCAACAACCTCTGTATTAAAAACTATGACTAAGCTGCTTTTCAGTGTCCAACAAGTGAACTTAAAAGTTTCACACATCTCGTCCAACCAAACTAACACATATGTTGAGCCTGGTCTGTAGAAGCTCATCAGCAGCGTCATCATCACTTTCCAAACGCGTGTGTTTATAACGGGGTTCATATACAAGTTGTTTTTCTTCCCTTCTGCCAAGTCCCGACTCGCCGTCTTGTGATTTTGAGTCTCTACACGAACTTTCACCGGGAGAGACCCCAAACCTGGTTTGTCTGGTCTCCAAGAAACAAACAAACAAAAAAACAAAGCCTCTGCAGCTCCATGTCGTTGTCTGACCTCCCCTCGCAAAATCCTGTATGAATTTGCAAGTCTCAGAACGCATTTGCTGATTCTTTGGCACATTTACAAGTCTCCGTATGTGACCAATCAAATGAGTCCCAACGATCCTCCTGCTCCTACTGCATCATCCTGCTCACAGATGACGCCTTTTTTTTTAATTTATGTACCTCACCCTTTCCTGCGCTCTGATTGGCCGTGATTGTGTTGGCGAGCCTCTCGAATTAAATCTTTGAAGAGTTCACACCCCGAACAACCGGCGACTTGGCTCCGACCTGGGGCTTTTGTTCCAAAACAATTTGTCAGCCAGATGAAAATTTGGCAAAAAGAGTGGCATCCATAGCTTTTTATTTGTAGGTCACCACCACAGCAACTCTTTATGTTTAAGTCAGACAGAGGAGGATTCCACAAATGGTATGACGGACTAAATTTAAAAACCGTTTACCTACAGCAATGGTTCTTTTTTGAAGGTCGGAAATTTAAAAAAAACTTGACCTTGGCATCACTGCTGCACTGCCCCTAGTGGTCATCTAGCAGATTAGCTCCCTCTGTTCGACTTCTCAGACAGCTTTTTGTTTTGTCCTCAGTTTTGGACACATTCACCAAACAGAACGTCTTCCTCCTCCACCAGCCCCCTTCATCGAAACCCCCAACACGTCTGACTGACCCTGTACATTCCCCAACCACTCGGACTGCGCGGCGGGTGCACGTTGCGTCTGTTCGTGTACCTGTGAGCGTCGAGTCGAGGCCGTTCCTCTCGCCGTGGCAGTCCTCCTGTCCGTCTGCGCTCTGCTGCGTGTGCTGCAGACTCAGTTTGTGACAAACCTCGAAGGCCTGGCCGACCGTCCGCACGATGCGCATGGCCTGACTCTGGAGACGGAAAGACAAAGACGGGAAACACAGTTGAGCACATGGTCTGTAAACCAGCCAAATGTGCCATCGTTTGATTCAAACACTTTCATTTCCGTGCTGTGTTTTTCCAGCGAAATATCAAACATTTGATTTAATATTTTGTAGTTTTCATCTGTTTCTGCAGGTGGCGCTCTTTTCTTTATTCATCCTGCAGCCCAGGTCTTCCCCTGGTTAATGCAAACCACCCAGGAAGGTCAAATCTGTCACTTTTTACGAGGGGATTTTTCCCCAGGACATATTTACTTAAGCTCCTTTTTCCACCGGTGTCAGGTGCAGACTGGGCCCGGATGGGCCACGGAGTTCTGTGTATTTTGTATCAAACAGACGCAACAGACAGGTCACATGTGGGTCACAGAGTCAGTTACTAATCACATGAGCGAACAGCTGTCTGCGCTCAACCGTCCAGACGGTCGACATATCCTGGATTTTATTTTTTCATTTCCAACCTGAGGTGCAACGATGCGTCACCTCATTTCCACTCGCTCTCTGAAAGGGCAGGTCGTCTGACTATCTGCCTCCTCTCGCCGCCGGACATCACTCGTCCTCAGCTGAACGAGCAGAACAGACGCAGCATCAAGGCTCTGCCAAACAGACAAAATCCTTTGAAAACTCCGGAGCAAGGTGCTGACAGAAATCTGAACATTTAATCACTTGTCAGGATGACAAAATGTATAAAATATAAAAAAGATAGAATCTCTGCGTTGAGGCTGTTTTACTACAGTAAAAACTGAACCTAGTTTTGGTGTCGCCTGACGCACTATGCTTTGGTCTCTGCACTGGGAGGTTTTTGATTTTGTGTAATTTACTATTAATATTATTATAATTATCATCATTAGATCATTTTTTATTTTATTTTTAAATTAGAACCAGCTGCTTCAGCTCCATTAAGTGCTGATGCTGTTTCCATGGTGACAAAACCGCCAACGCGCTCCACGAGTGTTGTGGCATTACATAACCAAAAGCATCGAGTACTGAACTATAATATGTACAGGGTCTCATTTGACTTTGTAGTGTGAAACCGACAGTTGGCTCCACTTTGTTGTTTTCTTTTAAAACTTCAATGGCTGTATTGGTTTTAAGGAAATGTGATAAAAGCACTTCTGTTTCACTCGATTATTATGAACAGACTGAGGCAATGTGTAATCCAAGGTGTTTGGATTACTTCATTACCATTTAATAGGTAATGTCAATGAGGTATGATTGTCTGTGCTCAATCTTTACTGCAGTGTAGGGCTGCAGCTAACGATTATTTTCATTATCGATTAATCTGTCGATTATTTTCTCCATTTATCAATCAGTTGTCATCATAAAATGGTGAAAAATGTTGATCGTGTTTCCTCAAACCCCCAAGATGATGTTTTGTTTCGTCCACACACCAAAGATATTTAGTTTACCGTCATAGAGGAGGACAGAAACCGGAAAATATACACATTTAAGAAGCTGAAATCAGAGAATTTTGGCTTTTTTTAATAAAAAACTACTTGAACTACTTGATAATTGAATCGATTAATCGATTAACTGTTGCAGCTCAACTGCAGTGTGATTCCCAAACTCGGGAACGTTGCTCCCTGGAGGGGTTGGAAATATCATATCTCAGTCATAATTGCTATAATAGATTTAAAAAAGTAGTTACATTTCGAATGAAACCATGCAAATAGACATATATGTCATCAGCGTACAGATTTTTTTGTCACCTTGTGAACCCTGAAGGCATTACAACACTTTGAGGACAGCATGTGAAAAATGTGTATGCAACATCTTTTTACATCTTTTATAATTAATAGATATTAAAGTCGTTGATTCATCTATGACGAAAATATCAAACAAATCTTTCATCTTTTTGATTAAATTAATTAACCAACCAGGGAAGATTAGAGACAGAGACACCGTGATTGAAATTTAAACGACACAGATTTCAGCTTTAACCATATTTAGCTCTTTTTTTTTCTCTCCCTAATTTGTCCTTTTGACACACGTCTTCTTCTCTTTTTTAATTTCATGGGAAACATTAATATCCTGACACAGATAAGACAGAGTGTTCTAGCGGCAACAAGGGGCGATAAGACACTGTTGTCAGGAGAAGAGAAAATTGCTGTTAAGAGAAAAAATGCTTTGGCCGACGGACCAAAAAAATAAAAGAAAATCTGTCATGACGAGACATGAAGACATCAAACTAAGAGTCAATATAAACTCACAGTCGGGACTGTTGCCCTGTGTGTTGAAGACCTTTATGGGCAGTAACAGGTGAAACCTATTTTGTAGTTCAAACTGTACTTGTGCTTGTTTTATGATGACAGTGTTCTAAGACAGAAATAAACTGTTTGTCCTTTGGAAGGTACCTCATTTTTAATAGCAACTGTCTTGTCCTTTACTCTCATCTTTCCCTCCTCCTCCTCCTCTCTTCCTCCCCAGATGGATACACTGTTCTGTTCTGTTCTTCTCCAGCTCCATGAATCACTCCCATCTCCTGCCTTTTATTTGTGTTTTCACTCCATGATTAAGGCTCACGCTCCACTTACTCATAAACTCGACTGGCTGAAAAACACAAGGTCAAACGCACATTTGTACGTCATAGTTTGTACAATAGTCAAAAGACCAGCGTGGGTGACGCAAACATTGCGTCTACTCGCCTCTTTGCATTGACTTTGTATGTAATCTACTCGCACAAATAATTCACATCGCCTTTGGTGTGAAAGGACCATGAGTGCCATTTACAAAGCTTTTGACTGTTTTTCCAACTAGTACACGGAAAAAAATTAACCCCGGGACAAGAGCTGATTACTATCGAGTCCGTTTTTTTTTAACTAGAACCAAGAGACGTGTCGTGATCACATCATCATCCCTTTTCTACCTTTTTCAACTGACTGATTATTTAGTACCCTCTTTCCATGCGACTGTATGTCTATGACCTTTATGCACCGGTTCGTACCTTCAGATCCTCGGGCGGAGGCCTGTTGTTATCTCACCCAGAAACCCGGTGGAAAACTGAAAATGGGGACATAACGTTTACAGTCTGGACCCTGAGGCTCTGGAACGATCTGCCTGAGGAAATCTGGTCGGATGACTCAGTAAATCCATTCTATAGACATAAACTTTCATCTCATTATTTCACCTGAATTTCACTTTTCTTTGAACTGTTTTTTTATAAAGTGGAGAATTGTTAGCAGGAACTATGGGTCCAGAAATTCGGCCGACATCTCCACCCAAGTCTTTAATCTTTGGTACAGTGAGCAAGAGAGAGTCTGGGGTCACGGTAGAGGTCGTATCTGTAGAGAATATCAACTGTACAGACGAGTGCGAGTTTGATGTGGAGAAGAAAAAAAAATCAATCCTAAAAATACCTTGAAGCCTGAGCAGGAATTTTAAAGAAGGAGCAGAGAAAGTGAGTTCTGTTCTTTGCTCCAGTTATTGTTTCATGGACTTTTTGGAGAAACTTAAGAGAAAAGCATTAGTGGAGTAGTTAAGCCTTGATTGGAATAAGAGCAGGTTTCTCTGTATCCTACTTAGGAAGGAGGCGGAGCCAAACTAAGCCCCTTGAGGGAAATGTGTGATTTAGTGATAATGAAGTGTGTAAATAAAATGTGACTGTGGTTCATGTCCTTTCTTCTACAGACCGTCTACATTTAATTCTATATTTCTTAACTTCAATCTTGACCTTCCGTTGAACTTTATTCGTACAGTTTGCTGATTAAACTGTCATTTATCATAAATGTGTCATATACACCTCAGGGATGCACCAAAATGAAAATTGTTGGCCAAAAACCGAACAAAATGAAAAACTTTATATTTTCCGTTTTTAAATTATATATATATATATATATATATTTTACAGTTTTTACATTTATTTTGCCAAATTTTTCACCATTTCATAAATTAAATAGCCTAAATGTGCTTTTTACTTTTTTGTCTTGATTTTCAAGGGAAAAAACAATCAATTACAAAAGTACAATTTATAAATATTTATATAACACGATCCCGCAGACCATTATACCAGCAAAACACAATATAACTATATAACTTTATAATAATATAACTTTAATAAAATGGAACACACTTTTATTTTGCGTCATTGCCGACATGTTGTTGCGCGCACCGCATTTCACGCAGGCAGCTTTTTTATTGCATCATTAAAAACATTGTTCGGTAAAAATTATTCGGTGTTTTAGCATTTTTTTGGTGGCCGAACATTCAGTGCATCCCTACCACACCTTTATTAAATGGATTGGCACTTGTCATGACGGGTTTGTTTCTGTATCTAGACATTTTCTTTCGCACTTGAGCCACAATTCTCCAACAGATCTCAAACTATACGCCGGCTGACGTGACTTCTAAAGAGACTTGTCACTCAAATGCGCAGCCTGAACATCCTGCAGGAAAGATATATATACAAAATAACTCTTTTAGTTTTGACGTCTGTCAACGTCTGTGTGGCTCTCTTTCCTCTCCATCGCCTGTCCCCCTCATGCCGCCTCTGTCTTCTCGGACTATTCTCTTTGTGCGATGCAGATTAGCCACAGAGGTGCAGCGGTTCCGTTCGCTGTCGTCTTGACACAAGCAAATAAGGCGGGACAAAAGAGGAATGTCAATGAAATCAAGGAAGAATCAGGGTAAACAATGGGAAGATGGACGACAGGGGGATTTGATTGTGATTAAAGCCTGCGCTCCGTCCGTCTCCCCCCGTTGATGAGCTCGTCTCATGTTTCCTGTATTAACATATATCCACCCCATCGCTCAACGCTAAACACCTCCATCACTCTGTGCACAGGAGGTATTTGTATTTGCTCCCAATTATTAACTGTCAAACAGCGGACCGACATTAAAGTATGATGTCAGTCAGTGGAGCGCATCCGTCCGCCAAGGACCAAGAGTCCCCTTAAAGTCAACAGAGTTTTAATGCTGAGCCAACAAGACAAGGCTGAGGCCATTCAAATCATAATCTCCATTGCAGAAGAATGATAGGTTGACAAACCAAATAAGAGCCAGGGATTTTTTCCTTGGAAATCTGTGAATCGGTTCATATCTGAGCCTAAGTGACGCGGCTTCAATCTCGGCACACGTCCCGTCCTTCCACCAAGTTTTCTGGAAATCCGTTCAGAAGTTCTTGCGGAATCCTGCTGACGAACAAACCAACCAACAACCAGGCAAAGTATAAATGCCCCTCGGTAGAGCACACGCCGCCGCCAAGGCCCAAGAGTCCACCGGAATCCATTGGAGCCGTACCAAATCACAGACACTCCCAGATATCAGTTCCCTAAATATTTTTCATCGAGATCCATTCATTGTTTCCTAGGAAATCGTCAAGGCTCGCCACCGCCAGCCTTCACACTCGCAATGTCGCCGGATCCGTCCCCTTTGTCCCAATCCTCACCTAAATGTAATGGCCCCTCTCTTGGCCCGTGGTCCGTCCTTCACTCCACGTTTCGTGGAGATGTGTTGTTGGGGACATCCCACAGGACATGACCTCCTCGGTGGCGGTGCTGTGAAGAACTGTGAAGTTTACCGTTCAGCAGTGACACAGAGAAACTCCGGTCTGAAGTGTATTAGCAGAACGACGCTGAGTGTGGGTGTCTGAAATACATCACGTCAAAATGAGCACTAATCAATGTGTGTGTGTGTGTGTGGGAGAGAGAGCGCGTGAGGTAAGTGGAGTGCGAGGAAATCGATTTGCGACGCCTCAGTGACTCTTCTGAACCATTAGCTCGATTTCTAGAGCTCAGAAGCAGTGAGAACATCAAACGGGGGAAAAATCAGCAGCAACAGCAACAACAACAACAACAACAACAACAACAACAACAACAACAACTGAGCAGCAGAAGAAACGCCCCCTCCGCAGAGGAGATGATCTAGACTCAGAGAGTCAAACCGTGAAACGTCCAGAGACGGAGACGCTGGATGATTATGACGCGACAGAAGCGCACAGTACAGTAACTCCATCTTCATACAAAGTAAGCGTTGACCCGTGTGCGACGCACAGAAATCTTAAGACACTTGATATTAAACGAAAGTGCTGAAAGGCGAATGGATCCAATTGATCTTAACCAGGCGGTTGAGCTCTTCATCCTTCAGTGTCGGTGCAGAATCCATTGATCCTGCAGCTTGACACACGAAGACGATGTTTAAATCCACCACTTCATCATATCGGACTCTTAATAAGTGACTCTTGATGCCTCTTTTGTGTTCTGGTTTGCTGTTGTGTTTTCTGATTTGCCGTTTTTTGTTTTCTTGATTTGGCTTCTTTTTTTTTGATCTGCCGTTTTTTTCTGATTTGCGGTTTTTGTTTTTTGATTTGCGTTTTTTTTGTTTTGCGTTTTTTGTTTCATTAATTTGAGGGGGTTTTTCTCATTTGCCATTTTTTTCGATTTGCCGTTTTTGTTTCCTGTTTTGCCGATGTGCATTTTTGATTTGCTGTTTTTTCTGAATTTGCAGTTTTTTTAAATTTGTCGTTTCTGTTTTCTGATTTGTCATGAATTTTTTTTATCCGCAGTTTTCATTTTTTTGATTGGTCATATTGTTTTCTGTTTTGCCGGTGTGTTCCCTCATTTGCCGTTGTGTTTTTTGATTTGCCATTTTGCACTTCAGGGCCACCGTAGCTCTCTGCTATTATCGCTTCCCTTCTACAGAAGAGAGTGCAGGTTGTTCAATTTAGCTTCCATTCAACTGTCGATATGAGGAGGGGGAAGAGCGAGACACACACACACACACCCACACACACCCACACACACCCACACACACACACACACACACACACACACACACACACACACACACACACACACACACACACACACACACACACACACACACACACACACACACACACACACACACAGCCTGTCTAAGTGTCAGAAGCGATGGGGCCACTAAAGTCTCTTTACTCCGCGGTGATTTAAAGCGCAGACATTCTTTCACTGCCGGTAGTTAAGAGGGAAATAAAATCTGCCTAATCTCGTTCTAAATCTCTTCCCTCCGGAACGTTCCGGGAGTCAAAACCCACTTCCGCTTAAACCACAGGCTGCCGCCCGTGACATTTTTATCACGTGTTTGATAGGTATATGTCCTCGTTCCTTTTACATGGCGGCAGCGTTTCATTCTCCTTTTTACTTCGTCTTCGTCTCCTCTCTTCCCTCCCCGGTGATCTGATGGAGAAACTTTGGAACAGTTCACAGGATCACAACTACTTCCCTTCCCCACTTCGAGTGGAAGCACCAACGGGCGCAAAAAACTCATCTTGAAAAACGTCGACACATCTCAAGAGGTTTTATCCCGCGTTAATAAAAAATGTCGGCTTTATCGGTTATTGTCCTTCTGTTTACGGACAGACGAGGCCGTATTGAAGATGTGATTCACCGGGGTTCCGCCTCGTCGCAACGACCTCGCGGCCGTGAATCATTGAATGAGCGCAGAGGAGAACGTCTATGCAACATAAAAAAAAAAGTAACGACGCACACTTGACCCATGACACTGTTTAGTAATTACGTTCAAGTGCCGACATATGATATGATGACACGCGGCACCAAGACGGAAATATGTTGTTCAGGGAATAACGTTTGGACCTAAGGTTTGATCTCATCATCATAAACTCAATCGATATGTTTGTATTGTTTTGTTTTTTTTGTTTAAAGCTGCACCAATTATCATTTTCCATATCAATGGCTTCGGGGTCGCAGTTGCCTCAGAGATTTTTTGCTATTGGTCAGTTTCATTTTGTCTTGGTGAACATGGTGTGTGTGTGTGTGTGTGTGTGTGTGTGTGTGTGTGTGTGTGTGTGTGTGTAAGAGATAATGAGGCAGTGTGTGTGTGTGTGTGTGTGTGTGTGTGTAAGAGATAATGAGGCAGTGTGTGTGTGTGTGTGTGTGTGTGTGTGTGTGTGTGTGTGTGTGTGTGTGTGTGTGTGTGTGTGTGTGTGTGTGTGTGTGTGTGTGCGCGCCACCCAGCTAGACACCTGGACTTTGGAGTCAAGTCCCACAAATTGGCAGCCAAACAGAAGCGGGAGCTCAATTTTCTAACGAGATGTGTCCCACTCTGTTTTGACTTTGTCCCGTGCGACCTGCTCCTCACGCCTCGACCACGACCAGCCCACAGAGCCAATTACCGCTGCATGAGCGGCCACGTGCGTCCCTATTGGAGGTTGTCATGATTTGACAAGAGGAGGTGGAGGAGGAGGAGCCGGAGGAGATGTCTTAAACACCACGCGACTGACGATGACGCGGGCTTCCATCTCGCATTAACACATTGCTATGGAGAGAAATCAGTCTCAAGATGTGTATCACATGATCTGCAAGTGAAACATAAGAGATACAATGATTTGTGCGTAACTTTTGCGCGTTCAAATCCACGCACAAATAAGAAGCGAGTTATTTTACAAATGACCACATCGCAAAACAAAATAAATACTGATATTTTTCAAACATCTTCCTGTGAGTACAAATATCTAAAACAATATATTTGTGAAAGTCTTCGTATGGGTTTACAGGTTGTTACGTGCGTGTGCACGGATCAGCTTCACACGTGCGTGTGTGGACTTCTGAGACTCCTTTTCCGCAGTTTGCTCCAAAAAAGGTTCACAAACGTGTGCTGCGTTTAAGTGCCGGCGGAAAACTGGGACACGTGGGCTTCCGGTGAATTTGTGCGTAATTTCACAGTGGGGAGGACGTTTTTTCTAAATGGACGGAGGAGCTCGTCAACCCCCGACTAGAACACAAACCATATAAAATGCATGTAACTATTTATACTTTAGTAAAAAACTGGATTTCAGTTATTTCTGTAAGGAGTTTTCTCAAATGGTTTTTTAAAAAAACAAACATTTTGACCCTTTTACCTGCACTCGAGCAAATTGGCATTAAGTGCCTTGCTCAAGGGCACCTGAAGCTCGCTGGGCGGCATCCGTCTTGATTGACATCGCCGGTAATGTTTCAAACTACAAGTGGAACTCTAAACCCCCGACCATCGGAGCGCTTCCTTCGGGCTGATTCATAATGCGCTCCAATCCCTCGATGCTTTCAGGGAAATCCATTAAGAGTTTCCTTCTCTGAGAGTTTCTGGAGCTTGGTATTTGTTGCCTAAACCCTGCCTGGAACTCACAGT
>NC_061527.1:2655000-2725000 GCF_022379125.1 Scophthalmus maximus
CTTAAGTGAGCGTCAAGTTTTTCAGGAGCTGCTCAGGTTGGAGAAAGCTTCTCTTTTCCAGAGGGCGTCTCCATAAATAACGGAGGGGCGAGCGCGGTGAACTGGAAACACCGAGTGGCCGAGGGAAGCGACGGAAACCTGACGCGGAGCAGATTCCTAATTGGGCAATTAGTGTCATATTAGCGGGCTCTGCTGGAAACTGAGAGTAATTTATCA
The DNA here is from genome assembly GCF_022379125.1 of Scophthalmus maximus. Taxonomy (NCBI): domain Eukaryota; kingdom Metazoa; phylum Chordata; class Actinopteri; order Pleuronectiformes; family Scophthalmidae; genus Scophthalmus; species Scophthalmus maximus. Next base: position 2,655,217 of record NC_061527.1, read on the forward strand.
CGGAGAGACGAGAGACAACAAGGCCAGGGAGGGAAATCAGGTGACGATTAAACTAACGACCCGGTTGTGTTTGTCAAATTAGTTTTATCCCTGCGTGCTAGTCTTTTGTGCGTATGGTATTGGTGTGTGTGTGTGTGGGTGTTTTGTAGAATCAGGGCTCTCATCTTTACGCAGTGACAGTGACATTTCTGTGGTATTTGTTTTGGCCTTTTCCTCTGGGAGCCAGACGAGCATAGGTCGGTCACACACACACACACACACACACACACACACACACACACACACACACACACACACACACACACACACACACACACACACACACACACACACACACACACACACACACACACACACACACACACACACACACACACACACACACACACACACACACACACACACACACCGATAAGTGCGTCGCTGCCAAAATGTGAGGTCAAAGCGTTTACACAACACAAAGGATTATTATGGATTGATCAGATCTAGTTCAATTTCACGGAGAAGATAAGTGGTGTTATGCTGCGTTCACACACACACTTTAGAATAATTTCAGGAGGATCTCGACACTCATTGGCTTTCGCGACAACACTTCAGGAGAATACATAGCTCCGACTCGAGCGAGTGGAGCAAATGACACCAATTTTGCGCCGCCTCGCGTCTCATGTAATCCAGTACGGAGGTACAATCAGTACAGGTGAGGTTTTAAAAAATGCCTAAGCAACATGTTGACGATGGCGATGAGATGTCAGGGAAGGATTCAAATTGTTCATGGAGCAAACAAATAGGAATGTGGGGAGAAACCCATGACATGGGAAAAAGTGTTTTCTGTTAAACGTTTGTTTTGAGTTAGTCCTTTATGTCTCTCTGGTCGTTAAAGGAAAACGTCTAATTGCTGATGGTATCTGTTGTAATACTCATAATCTCAGATGGATAATCTCATCACATGAAATGCGTCCAGGAGGCTCGACAAACTCGGGACAGTCAAGACAGTTGATGAGCCACAAAGGTTTGCCACATAATCCTTAAATTTGCAGTACAGTAAAACAACTACAACAAATACGCATATTACATTTGAACCGGGGCGTCAACCGGTTCACTGTGACAGATTTTGGTCATAATTTACCAAACTGACTTCATTTAGCTTCCAAATAAGTTTGAACAACAAGTGGTTTTCTTTGCGACCTGTACGACTGGCTGACCTTTAACCTGCTGTATTCTTACCCTTTCTGCTGTATTTCACGATCTCACTGTTTGGGTATTGTAGAAGTGATCAAACCAAAGTGATAAAGTTTTTCTTTGAAGTCTGTTACAACCTCATGTTCAATCCAACAAAAGTTTCTGTCAGAGTAAGAAAACCTGTCAAGGTTCTCTCCTGCTTCACCGCTGCCCACACATCACCGTGGAGCCCATGCAGCATGAGTGAGCGTCGACATTGGCTGTGTGCATGCCCGTTCATCGAATAGAAGAAAGTGACGTGGATCCTACTGAGGCTGAACAGTTCGACAGAGCAGCTGCTGGAAAGCGGTGAAGCAGGGTCACTGTTATCAACCCGTGTCATCTGCTGGAAGCAAAAGGGACCACTCCCAACTGAATGATCTCCGTCGGAAACCCTTTAACTCGTTTCCCTCCAGTCGCTGCGATAAACATCAACGCTCCGACAGATCTCTTTCCCAAAGCAGGGAAAAATGGCTTGTGTTCTGCCAAAATGTTGCCTCCTCCGGGGAACTGAAACTTGTTTCTGACACAACGTATAAGAAAAAAAAACAGAAACAGAAACATGCTGCAAAACCGAGTGAGGCTCAGCCGAGAGAGCGAGTGAGACTGAGACTAGTGGAATCCCCCCACGGAGCGGCAGATATGACAACTCGGATACGTCTCCGTCAACCGTCTCCGACGGGATCGGCTGCCGAGCAACCAGGTGAGGATGAGACGCGGGATGAGAGCGGCGGGAAAGACGGGCGCTGCCAGCAGAGTCACTTCTCCTCTGGTGTTTTAACTGAGGGAAGACTTTCCTGTTTCAAGTTTCACTCCTCAGCGTTATGCAACTTCAAGTTGACAGGAGAAGAATCAATTCAGCTGAAGAGAAGAAATATGTGTTTGCAATTTTTATTTTGCTTAAAGAACCCCTCCAGTCACGTTCTAAAGTCTATAAAGATAATCTGTTATGTCTCATATTTTGTTTAACATAGTTTACCCCCCAAAAAGTTTAACAACCCTCTGAAATGAGGCTGGAAACCATCCACTCTCTCTCCCTCATTGAGGAATTCGGAGAATACTGAATATTCATGATATGCAAATAACACAGGGCCCCGCCCACCACAGCTGCTCGCGCTAGGTTGACCGGTGGACGAATGGGATCAACAAGATGGCTGAGCGGCAACATCGGAAAGATTCAGTCATAAAACTTTCACAAACTGCTAATGCTAACGCTAAGTGTCTGCTGACACACCTGCCGTCCTCTCGTGGATGCTAACTGCTAATGCTAATGCTAACGCTAACTGTCTGCTGACACACCTGCCGTCCTCTCATGGATGCTAACTGCTAATGCTAATGCTAACGCTAACGCTAACTGTCTGCTGACACACCTGCCGTCCTCTCATGGATGCTAACTGCTAATGCTAACGATAACTGTCTGTTGACACACCTGTCGTCTTCTCGTGGATGCTGACTGCTAATGCTAACTGCATATCATCAGGACAAGATCATATCTTTGGAGGACGAATCTTTAAATGAGATAAGAATGAAATGAACATCTGCCCTTTGCAAAAAAAATATACAGTAAGTAATTTTACATCAGAGCCAGGTTTTTTTTTCATAATCTCAAAAAAGTTCTCATTAATGTCTGACATGTTGTAACACAATAGTACATTAAAAAAAGATAATATTCACATCGCAAAACATGTTCTTATTGAGCTTGGTTACATTTTTTTAGGGCTGTGATCCTACAGGCACATGATATATAGATAAATCCCAGTAAATTCTGAAGAAGAATAAATAAAAGAACATTTTGATTTGAACCTCAAATTGCTCCTGACACAAACCGTGTGATAATGGGATGTATGAATGTGACATAAGTGCGTTGAGAGGTCGTTGAGACTAGAACAGAGCCATATAAATGCAGCCCATTAAACAATTTACCATATTTAAAGATTCTTACAATTTGATCGTTTCAAGAAAAAAGTCCAACAATTTCATTGTCGCATGAAATGAAGGAGCTGAAAAGACAGAAAAGAAAAAGACACGTGTGACTCATCCAGGGAGTTAAAGTTCAACGTTCCATTAACTGAAGAAAGAGAAAAATCCTTCACATTTCACCTGCCGCAGATTCGTCTCCGTCAGCAAAACACAACCAGAAAAACAAAAGAGAAAAAAACATCCGCGCTGGTGGCGACATTCTGCGATTCGCCCCAGGAAACTGTGTAAACAAGACGCACTCGCTCGCTCCCCCTCGGCTAAACCTTGTTAATAATCCCGTCTTGTTAGCGGTCTGCCGCACGGGACGGTGCCATGTGGTGTTAAAAACTCTGACATTTTTTTTTCTCCCTTTCATAAATCGCTGCCTGTGAAACGCGGCCGCTATAAATCAAAAGGCTAAGAGGCAGAGCGTCTCACACACACACACACACACACACACACACACACACACACACACACACACACACACACACACACACACACACACACACACACACACACACACACACACACACACACACACACACACACACACACACACACACACACACATACACACACACACACACGCACACACAAAAACACACACATACGCACACATACACACACACAAAAAAACACACACACACACACACACACAATCGTACAATTGCTTGGAATCAATAGTCCAACCCACCTGTGCCAGATCAGGCTGCAAGTGTGTGTATGTGTGTGTGTGTGTGTGTTTTTTTGTGTGTGTGTATGTGTGCGTATGTGTGTGTTTTTGTGTGTGCGTGTGTGTGTGTGTGTATGTGTGCGTATGTGTGTGTTTTTGTGTGTGTGCGTGCCTGTTTTTGCAACCGCATCATGTCCAGGAATGAAAGCCCGACACATCTGGATTAATATCATCTCTCAGCGTTTACCATCCTGTTCATCAAAGATCAATAAAAGCTCCACGCTTTCTTCTCAGGTAACATGACAACACGGGGGACGCTGCCGCGTGTCACCGCGAAGAAGAACTCTGCGAAATATTAGTGCGGTATCTCGGTATATTCTGCCTGGAGCGTATATGAACCGTCAGGGAAGTTTGTGGGAGGCTGGAGAGAAACCGTGGCAGAAGAAGGGATGTGCCAATTTTCTGATAGCGATCTCTCCGCCCGGGTCGTCGACACCAATTCCACGTCCAATACCAATGTTCTCTTTCCCCCCACAATTAAATATTTGGAGTTTACTTAGTGCAACTCGTTTGGATAATCTCTACGTGAGGTAACACGAGGCCAAAGTCTGTGGCCCAACGTGGTTTTTGTTTTTTTATGGTTGTGACGAACAAATTTTTTTATTAAATGTGGATGCGTCACGTTACCCGACGTGCGGACACCGACCTCACTCAGCAGTTTGGATCAGTGCGTCGGCGAGTCATCTGAAAGTTGACGGCGCAAAAGTAAAATGACCAAAACCAATATTTTAAAGTAAAGCTCTTAGGCCACCACGAACACCAACAAATCTTAATGCACTCAAGACGCCAGGTGCCATTAAGAAAATAAACTAAAAAGGTGATTTTTAAAATTGAAAGCAGCGCTGACGCGCTGCCAGAAAACAAAATGCATTAATCAGAGAAACTTTAGTGGCCTGAATTAGGAAACCGCAGGAAATGCATTATTGGATCCGTGGATTATCGGTGACTGGCCCCGCCTCCCGCCCAGAGTCAGCTGGGATTGGCTGCGGGCCGACCGCATCTCCCTTAAAGGATAAAGCGGTACAGACAATGGATGGATGGATCTATTCCACCGACTGTGTGTGTGTGTGTGTGTGTGTGTGTGTGTGTGTGTGTGTGTGTCGGTGTGTGTGAATAAATAGGACCTATTGGCATTGTTGTGCTTGTTTATGAAAATGAATCACTTGAGAGGCAGCGCACACACGGCTTTGATAAGCATGACGTAAAGATGTGTGAAAACACACACACACACACAGACACACACACACACACACACACACACACACACACACACACACACACACACACACACACACACACACACACACACACACACACACACACACACACACACACACACACACACACAAGCGTGATTGCAGCAGGCGGTCTCACCGAGAAAAACAACACAGCAGCGTGTTTCACTGCACCACATGACACTCTATATGTTAGTGACGGTGAAATTCAATATTTACATGCAAATAACCCTCGAGACAGGAAACGCAGAATACGCAGTCTTTCAGATGAGACGTGAAAGCGCAGGAATGTGAAATATCAGGACAAAGTGAAAGAGGCAGAATTGACCCAGTGTCACGAGGACAAAGCCCCCGAATCCCAGAGACTAATAATAATTATAATGATAAAAATAATTTTATCTATATAGCACCGTTCAGAAGCAGCTTCACCAAGTGCTTTCACAAAAACATACAAATTACAGACAATTTAAATCAGCATTCCGACAACAATACGGTTTTCAGGTAACATATCTGTATAAAAACAGATACATAAAGATGACATCACGTAAGTGCAAGTCTATAAAGATGAATTTTTTTACGATTGACTTAAAAGCAATCACCTCGTCTTTGTTCCGTGATCGATCCGGTCCAGATTCCACCCGTCTGGGCAAAGTGTTTTTTTGAGAGAGACCTGGTCTAATGTGGTCGAGTGGTGGGAAAAAAAGCAACGAAATCAAAACATTGTTGGCGTTTTCACGAATAGAATAATGGTTTCACAGATCTGAAAATATGTTTTAGAGAATCTTTGGCCTCCCTGTGACAATGCAGTCCAGAGTTGACAAGTCTAGGTATCGTGGTTTTTCTATCTGGACCCGGTACAATATTGTAAGTTAGGTTCCCCTTAACTGTCTAATCGGAGGCTGCGAATCGGATGCTAAGTCCAGCGTCGTATCAGTGTTTGTGTGTTTGCTTCATATCCAGTCACCACATCACCATCTACCCAGGAGAATGTGGTCGCACACACCAAAACACACTAAACCACACACGACTCCCCCAGACAGCAGGAAACAGGGAGGAGCCAAGCCCAGAGCAGAACCGCCTTCGTCTTCATCTACATTCGATGGAGGGAGGGTTTATAGCAGCAGCAGCAGCAGCAAATGAATAAAAAAACGCCCGGCGCACAGTCTGAAGCAATTACAGTCCCAGAGAATGCAATCTCCTCACGCGTGAGCAGCAGCAGTAATAACACGACGTTATGACCCTCTGAGCTTTAATCCCGACGAGGGCGAGGGTGATCAATAATACAATACGACTGCTGCTGCGCACGAGAGAAGAGAGGTAAAGGGAAATCAAAGTGTAAAAGAAGAGCTTGAGGAAGTCATTTAAAAAGACCCGTCACACCTTTCCAGATATTTTGGTTTTGCGCGGACAGAAAAACATCTGTCCCAAAGTCACAGGTCAGAGTTCAAGGTCATTTGAGACACGACTACGAGGCTGTAGAACAAATGAGCTGCTGCTGCTGCTGCCGCTTTCCCCTTTGTCCAAACTGCCAAATTAAAGTTACAGTTCTATCTCAGGGTGATTAATGTTGTGCACGAGAAAGGTATTTTTTTATTGCTTTTATTGCTAAAAAACATCACTTTTAATTGTTTTGTGAGTCGCAGAGCATGTGCAGGATTTCACCAGCGAAAAACTTGAACGTACATAGTTAGACGAAATGAATCTTTTGACTGAATTAAAGAGACATAGTAACTATGACATGGAGAAAAGTTTTAAAAAAATGCAGCATATGCGGCATTTGCTGTGGGATTTAGGACAAAGTTTGAGTTGAGGAGGAGTCTTGTACTAGGAATTATAAGAATGTAGTAAAATCACACTTCCACAGACCTTCGTCACCACGGTAATTAAAGCGACGGGACTCCAGTCGTGTGGGAAGGTGACATCTGTTTCCTCGGGACACAAATTCATCTGTAACAAAATTAAAAATGCCGGTCAAAGCAGGACTCCCGAGGAGAAATGCTTCTGCCGCTGCGGCGCAAAAGTTTTGCTTCTCATTTACGAATCGTATAGCGGGAGGAGAGAGGACACGCGGTAGGTGGAACTGTGGGGGACACGGTGTTATCAGATCAGTTCAGACACTTCCAGGATCCAGGATCCAGGATCCAGGGCCAGAGCATGAAGCTGGAACGAGGCCACGCCTCCAGCGGCCGGAGCTCACACATACTCTCAATCTCATCATCTAAATAATAGGAGAAAGAGGAGAAGGGACGGCACCTGCAGCCATGACATGTCATCTTTGTTCGACAAAATGTAATAGGTCTTCAATATAAAGGAAGCAGAAGGTCTGGAAAAGTATATCTCAAGATCTAAGCACCTACATGTACAAACTGTCTGTTGGGATTTCCGTGCACCGGCCCTTTTGTATCCCACCAGCTTCATTCCGGGCGACTCTTTGTCCGAGGGTAATGGTTTCGTACATTTTTTCCTTTCTTATTTCACTCGAGTGAGTGAAGATATGGAATTTGACAGTCCATTAGCTCAGAGCACATCACAGAGATGTGACGCAGCAGCGACAGAGATTGTACAGGACTGAATGAGGTTGTGAGAAACTTTATGGGCTCGGATGTGTGTGTGTGTGTGTGTGTGTGTGTGTGTACGAGTTTGCCGTGTGTGTGTGTGTGTGTGTGTGTGTGTGTGTAGTGGGAGTGCTGTGTGTAACCAGCGAGAATGCTGGAATATCAAAGCAAAGCCATATCACATGATCAGGGTGTTGCCTGAACACACAAACATACGATTGACTGTAATTGGGGGTGTGAACTTGTCACTGCAGGGCTTTGAAGTGAGGATGAAGAGTCAAACACTTTTAATGTAGACTGTCAGAGAGACAGAGAGGGCTGCTTACAGATGCAATTACTACAGTTATAGACCGGAGAAGTTATAACATATATATCTAAACACACACAAACACGCGCATACAAAGTCTCACTGACGTCCAACACCTGATACACACCATGTAAGCAACACTGCAAGACAATGGAACTGTAAATATACAGTGTTGGGGAAACTGAATTTCCCCTTTCAGGACAACCAACCAACCAACCAACCAACCATCTGGTGTGGATGAATCGTGAAAGCGGCAGATTGCTGCATATTTAAACCCTCGGTCACGTCGACCATCACCGGGAACGTGGCGTCTTTGGGAACCAAGATGGACGACGGGCTGTGTGCACGGATTCTGTCTCAAAGGCAGAACCTACCGCAAAGGCAAAAATCTTTGTTTCACGGAGCCGTACATGCACTTTCCTGGATGCCTTCATTATTGGCTTTAGGACGATTCAGGATTGGGGACACAAGGATTGTAAATGCTTGTGGATGACAGGGTGGAGTAATCCCAGATGTACGACGCTTTAGCCATTTGAACACGTTCATATCATTTGACACGGTAATACACCCTGAGGCTTTTGTGACAGTCACTGAGGACTGCATGGTACAGTGTGAACAGGGCCTGAGGGACAGCGAGGACTCAGAAGAAGCTGTAGAATAAAGGACAAACTCCAGTGGAACAACATCAACTACAGGCTTCAACATCTGAGAGCGTCAGCAGGGTGTCACCAGACCAGACTGGGCCAACGAGCTGAATATGGTTTTCAAAGGGTTCAGCACTCGGAACCCCGACTGCGCCTTCCCACACAGGACCACTCTTGAGACACCAAAACATCCCCTGTCCTACCCACACAGCTCCCTGCTGCGCCCCTCTGATCACAAACCCAACTCCAACCTCCGTGGAGATGATAACGCTCCCCTGAATGACTGTGATGAGCAGCCACAGAGCAGAGCTGTTCTTTTTCAGTGGACTGACTCCCTGGAATCAGTTCATTTAAAAAAAGATTTGTTCACTGAAAGAGTTGGATCTGACCGTGTAGTCCACATGGTCGAATGGTTCATTTGCCTCATCTCCGGCTTGCGGACCTCAGTCAAACAGTGTGAACTAATCGATGACTTGAATCGCTCAAGCTGTTGCAAATGATTGAGAGCTCAACTGAACCGAAAAATGAAAGTGATTGTTTCAGGAGGTGATGGAGCTCAGTTCGTTCACCGAACCAACCAGGTCACGAGACCTGAAGAGACGCCACCAAGTCCAGGCTGGAGGTCCGTACCGAATCAGCGTAAGGGTCACGAAGTCGTGTGCTGCCCAACTTTTTGGTATCCAACTTAGCATGTCCACTGGGCCATTCACACCAAATGCAAAGCGAATTTTCCTGTGAACACACCATAAAGCGTACGATGCTATGGACGACAGCCAACTCGGTACTGGTGCCCAACAAGCCTAATGTGGGGATGTGTGGACGATGCTGTCATCTAGGGATGCACCCATACCACTTTTTTTGAGACCAAGTACAAGAACATACATTTAGCAACTTGCCGATACCGAGCACAGATATGAGTGCTTGCCACGGCTTGAAAAGAAGAAGTATACCTTTGGAATTTCTGGAGTCATGTGCTGAGAGGACGCTATGTTGACGTCGTGGTATCTGGTGCTGTAGTATCGGAGTAGTTTTATGAGTACAAGTACGAGTACATGAGCAAAGTATTGGACCCGATACCGGTATCGGTGCAGCCCTACTGTCATCATCTGTTCATCATGGGACGACCTGAACTTTGAAACACCAGGGAAGGAGGAATAAGTGAGTTTTTAGAAAGTGAAACCACTAATGTCAGTATATATATATATATATTAATGTGCACTCACAAAAAATCATGAGGGGCCCTGTGATTCAGGGCAGCATTGACCAAAAGTGGCCTGAGGGAATGTTAGAAATCCAACAGCATTATTGTCAAATACCTTTTGTCCCCCGGCGAGCCTGCCAACACTCTGACAGATGACAGCGACATTAAGAATATCTGCCTCCAAAGATATATTTCATCATCAACTCTCAGCAAGAGGAGCTCTTAAGCTGTCTTTTAAATTATTGATCATCTGTACGGGAGTGACAATATAAAGCGTTCCTGGATTCATAGCCGCTACATTTGGCAAACAGGTGTGGAGTCGGATCTGGGGTGTGCTCTTCGACGAGGGGGGAAGAGATCAGACGAGAGTAGCTGCGCACATTTGGTTTTCCACGTGGAAAAAGAGGCCAACTGTCCAAAGTCTTCACCTTACTTGCTCTGAAACCCTCCTCCCCCTTTCATTTCTTCAAAGCAGTAATCATAAGCCCCTTCTCGCCTCGAACAGGAACAGCCTGTTCAAGGCGGGAATGTTGGGTCTTTGTTCTCTTCTGTATCTAAGATACAAACACAGAATTGAAGAGAAGGGGGGGGGGGGCATTGCTGTTCCACATTTAGGCCGTGTTGGAGGTAGTCACAGAGCAGGAGCGCTGTGTAAAGGGGTTGGTCCGGTATGGCGGGGATGGGATGTAGACGCTGTTACCTGTCACGCCGCGAGAGTCCAGAAGGCCAGCATCAAAAAAAAAAATCTTATAGTTTGTTTCTGTGTAAACCACCGTAACCGCAGTATGGCGGTATCTCTGCACGAATGGGTCTACGATGTAGCCCATCAATCTTCGTGGATGAATAATAAATTCATCCCAAGGTTTCGTTAGACGCTAAAACCAATATTATGACTAAACAAACGAGTCAACTGTTCTTAACAAGGAAGGATAATGAGGCAACAATCGAGAGTACGGAACACGACATAAATATGTCATTTCTTTTGGTATTTTCAAAATTCTTGGCCTTGGCCTTTGAGTTTGAGACTTTTTCTAAATTTGAGGATCTTTATAAATCATGGACCACAAAGTTGTTTGGTACCCTGGCCGTGACTGTGGTGTTGTTGCTCCCAGCCCAGCAGCTCCAGCCCTGAATTAGTGGGTGGCCTCCAGCCATATAACAGTGGTGGTGAGTGTGAATGAGGGCTTCAGAGAAAAAGAAAGATTGTGTGTGTGTGTGTGTGTTATTGTTTTTTTCCTTATTCTTATAGGACAGTGTGTAAGTGCCTGTGGACAACTCAAAAAAGATGTTCAGGCTGCCAGTTTGATGAGTGTTTGTGGACGGGAGAGCTTGATCCGGGGGATTGTGATAAACTCCTGAGTGAGTTGGTCTGCTGGTTTTTTGCCCCGAGGCTGCGGCTCTCTCCGGCAGGCGGAATGTAAAACACACGATTCAGTGTGTGTTATGAGAGAGACAGATGAAAAAAAAAAAGGGTTTCTACACCTGTAAATCTCAAATAACAAAGAGCAACAACAGTAGGGTAGCTGAAAGTTCTCCTTGTTGGCGGGTAACTTTCCACCTTCTGCTTTACAGTATTACACGGCACTTGGTTTACAATGTTTAGGTATAGTTTGTTGATCATCATGGGCAAAAGAGCTCATTTAAAAATGATTAAGTGAAGGGTTCTGTGTGTGTGTTTTCACCAAACTTGATGGGAATATTGCTGATGTGCTTGACTCCAGATGATTAACTTTTGGAGTCGATCGGTCAAAGGTCAAGGTCAAGGTCAAGGTCAAGAAAAATATGGTCAGAAAACCACATCTTCCATGATATGTTGGGAAAAAACTAACAGGACTTACCAGGCTTACGCAGATCAGAACATGATTCCCCCGTCATATCATGTCATAGTGACAAGATAAGTGACATTGTGAAGTACGGCTGCAACTCACGGTTATTTTCATTTTCTCGATTAGTTGTTTGGTCCATAAAATGTCACCAAAGTGTGAAAAATTAACGTAATCTCAAGATGATGTTTTGTTTTGTCCCAACCAAGGATATTCAGTTTACTGTCACAGAGGAGCAAAGAATTTTTTTTTTCAGAAAAACTACTTTAAACCGATTAATTAATTATCATAATAGTTGGCGATTCATTTAGTAGTCGATTACTAATCGATTAACTGTTGCAGTTCAATAATGAAGAAAAGGTCTGAAAATTTTATCACGTATTGAGACTGAAGCTGCGTTTGTCGACGTGTGAAGGGTTTTTTTTGTTGCCATTTTTGCATATTCTTGTCCATATTCTCACGTTTTGTACATGTTTACTTTGTTGTTCAATCCTTATGAGAAACACTCCGAGTATAATTTGTTGGTTTTGTCTTCGTCGTTGGGATCCAACATCTGTATTGTTTTACGATAGTCAGACTTGGGAAATAAATGCACGTCAACAGTCGGTGAGACAGTCGTAGACATATTTAGTCTAAAGTATAAAGTGTAAAACGCGACAGTGCCAGAGCTCATTCGGCTCACGAGTCGGTGGACAGCCTCGGTGGCAGCGCGCCAGCAGCTCCAGCTCCGAGAGCAGCTGAAGATGAAAAGGAGCGCGCCGAAGAAGAAATGCAAAGCACTCGGCTTAAATCCTCCCAAATGATTTAGACACGCGGCATCTGGCCTCACAGGAGCGTTTAAAAAAAACAGTCCGGGGGCTTTGATGTGCATTTTGCTCATGCATTTTTTTTAAAAAACCGCGAGAGGTGATTATAGATGACATTTGCCCTTTCGGAGCGCATTAATTCAAATACGAGAGCAAAAGATGACATGTTTTCTCCCATGGGGATTTCCACTCGGCCGTGGGAAGCCTTCTGAATCTAAAGCCACCTCCTCTCTTCTTTTACGTCGAGACAGCACCCGGCATGGGGCCGATTGTTCAAAGGGAATTCTTAACCTTTAGCGTATTCATAGCAAATTATCGTCCAGTGACACACAACAAGGATTTCTTTGTTTCTGCCGGACTCGCGTGACGTGTGAGACTTTTACAGACATGTTTTAAAGCCTAATGCCATTTTAGACCCATTTCACATCCATACGGCTTTTTATAAAAGTAAATAGCTTGTGTATTTGTGTTTTTTTTTTATTGGCATTAACTTCATCTTCTTATTATTTTCATAACAACAGGCAGTAGTCGTTTTCTATTTGGCCTCCCGTAGCTGTGTTATGAGAAGTGGGTTCTTTTCACGTTCTTTACGAAATTTGACAAATTCAACTTAGCTAGCAAGCTAAGTAGCGAGCTAACTAGCCGGCGGCTCCTAAGTCAAGGCTCCTCAGCTCTGGGGCCCCCAATATTTTTCAAGTCACTTCTAATAATCCTAGAAAAATATCTTATTATCTACGTGTCGTCTGTTTGTATTATTTTACTGTAGTGGTGTTAGTGCTGTATTTTAATGTTTTAGTAGTAAAACATTTCAGTACCCCATGTAAAGAACTTTGTAAATGTGATTTGAAAAGTTAAGGTAATAAAGTTCATCGTCGTCACCGTCATCATCATCATCATCGTCATCATCGTCATCGTCATCATTATCATCATGACATCATCATCATCATCATCATCATCATCGTCGTTATTGTTATCAATAGAGTTATTGATGTTGTTATTAACAGGCTAACAAACCTGCTAGTGGACTTCTCTCTTCTAATTATCTTTGAAAAAAAGATTAATTAGAAAAAAGCAGTGGACTGAAAGTGACAAGATCAATAATTCTTTTTTAACAGGAAGTGCTGCGGTTGACAAAACAGAAGCTCAACAGGTTCTTATTTTAGTGCGGCTCTGAGCCGAGCAGATGAGAAAACAGTGAGTCGGCTGCATCTGTTCAGTTTGCCTGGTTGTTGACACTTGATTTGGAAGATATACAATTTTTTTTTTTTAAGTTTATAGATCATATATTCCTTCCCTCCAAAAAAAGTAAAAAGAGCAGAAGTGCAGGTTCATGAGCAGAACAGAGCAAATATTTAACACCTGCCTGGAGCGGCGTGTTGTGTTTGTGTTCCTCGAGATGCCACGAGGACCCGGTCGGGTTCGACTCGGCAGGCAACAGCGACTGACGGATGAGACTTACATTATACATCGACATCATACTCTGCTTTAAGTCCTCGCACATTTTGTGACAGCTATATTAATAACTGTGCACAAACGCACACAAACACGGCCGAGGAAAATCCATCTTTCGGACAGAATCCTTTCCAAAAAAGGCCGGATCTCAAACCGAGCTCCGGGATGCACCTCTGCATCCTGAGCTGTGACCCCCCCCCCGTGTGTGAAGGTTCTTGACTAGTTCAGTCGTGTAACGTGCACTGGATGGATCCAACTTTGTATTTGACGGCGAGTGCAAGATGTCATGTCTGAGAAAGAAAGATTAATGGTGCAGGTACGTCTGAAAGCAATCCCTCTGCTTCTTAAAGTGAATCTGCCTCAGACACCTTAATTCCCACAAAGTGTGTGTGTGTGTGTGTGTGTGTGTGTGTGTGTGTGTGTGTGTGTGTGTTCTGGCGACAACAGACTGTGTTTTGAGTTCAAATCGCAGGATTGGGCAAGAATGAACTTGACCTCAGTCCTGTGAGGTGAGAGTTCACACACACGCACACACACGCAAACACACACGCACACACACACACACACACACACACATAGACAAATGCACACACACACACACACACACACACACACACACACACACACACACACACACACACACACACACACACACACACACACACACACACACACACACACACACACACACACACACACACACACACACACACACACACACACACACACACACACACCACAATCTGATCTCACAGCTAAACCGGGGTTTCTCCATTTCATTTCAGTGCGACATTCTTCCTGAAAACAATATCATACATATTGATGTGTGCACAATTTCTGCAGTAGGAAATTCTCCATCGTGATAGAACTGAGCTGGTACGGGAAAAGGAGAGAAACCGTTTCAGAGCTTGTAAGAGAAAATGATGAACAGTCGAGGTCATGGAGCTTCAAAATGGCCGGAAAGGAATTGTGTGACAATATTGCGATGATAACAATATTGTTTTCATAGTCCTCGCCTGATTACATGCATTATTCAAATTCAATTTTCAAAATGTTTCTTTTCAAAGTGACTGAATTGACTTTTCCAGAAACACGGTTAAAAAAAGCGAGACACAATAACTGTCTTTCTCCTAAATGCCAACGTTCGCGGCGACAGAGAGAGGAAGAACTTCATTTCATGAAAACAACACAGAGAAGTTTTTTTGTTTTTTTTTTAAATCAAGTTTGGATTAAAATGTGTTTTAATCCAAAACGCTCAATGAGCCGCGAGGGCTGCAGTCGTTACGATTAGAATAAAAACAAAAATTCAATAAATGGGCATTTCTAATTGAGCTGATGAAATGAAATGTTCTCGTGGACGACTCACCTGTAAATCGGATCCTGCATCACCATCATCTTGCTCTCATCCCACGTCCACTCCTTCTTCTGCGGAAACAGACAAACAAACACAAAGCGTTTTAATCCGTGAAGCCGAGAACTACACACCAAACGTGACCAAGATAGAATACGGTAATCACATGGATTCATGTCCCTTGAATCTGCATCACAATGGCGTAGATCTTATTATGACATTTCCATAATTGAGAAGTTCATTATACAATTTGTCCCTTTGTCCCTGTGTCCATTCGATGATATCTACCTTCCAGCTTAATGTCACAAACAAAATGTCAAGACATTGAGCACACAGGAATTATTCATATTGATTTTCATCTCCACAAAGGGTTTTGGTCTTATCTGGGGCCTTTTGTTGCCTCCGCCGCACTCAGAGATGAAAAATTAAAAAAAAACAACTGCCGACTGTCACACTTGACATATCAGTTTTTCCAGCCAGGGAGACAAACAAGACAAGAAACTAAGGTGAAGAAGAAAAACATCTTCCTATTGATCGGCCTTTCGATATACAGGCCGTCAAGTTATATGATATTGAGCCTTCGATGACGGCGTTCACATTCACCTCATTGGCCAGGACGACACCTTCGAATCGAGGCGTTTGTTTAGATGTCTTCATCAAGTCCTCTCTCGCTTGGATTCTTTTCAGAAAAAAATTACCCAAACTTGACAATCGGGAATTCATTTTTAACAAAAACAGAGCAAAGCAGGCAAGTATAACAAACCCAAACCCCCCAAAAACAACTGCAGACGATCGAGGTCTTCAACCTGGAAGCTCTAGAACCAGAGACCCGACCCGGGACCTGAACAGGTCAGGATCCATGTTTCCTAGAGTCAAACGGGTCCTGGTCAAGTCTGTGTGCCAGACCCTAATTTAAAAAATATATATCCTGGACACCGAACCTTAATGGATTAGTGCCCATGTCGCATACTTCCACCAAGTCTTGTGGAAATTGGTTGAGTAGCTTTTGCTGAATCCCGCTGACAGTCAAACAAAGCAACCAACCAAGCAACCGACCAACCAACCAAGCGACTGACTGACCAACCGACCAACCTACCAACCAAGCGACTTACCAACCGACTGGCCTACCAACCAACCAACCGATCAAACAACTAACCGACTGACCAACCAAGCGACTTACCAACCGACTGGCCTACCAACCAACCAACCGATCAAACAACTAACCGACTGACCAACCAAGCGACTGACCAACCTATCAACCAAGCGACTTACCAACTGACTTACCTACCAACTAACCGACCAACCAACCCAACAACCAACCATCCAAGCGACCGACCAACCTACCAACCACGCGACAGACCGACTGACCAACCAACAACTCAACCGACCAACCGATCAACCAAAAGACAAACTAACAAATAAACAACCAAAAAATCAACAATCAGAATAACGGTTCCATGGTGGTTTTGAAAGCGTTTCTACACTAAATATTGGTGAAACACTAAACTTGGTATGAAGTAAATACGACCCAGAGAAGTTAAACAGTTCCACATGACGTCATCCACCAGAAGGTCCTGGTAATATTCGACATATTCTATTAAATTCCATCCTTTCTACACACAACAGTGTTCACAAAGGAATATTGACGTGCAGACGAGCTTTCAAGTCCACGCACATTTACATAACTGAGCATTTGAAAGGGCCTATTGAAGAGGCCGTTCCTCAGAGGATCCCGGGACCGTTTACACAACTTAATTAAGCCTCCTCTTCATGAGACACTAATGCATAGTGTCTGCAGTGCGCACGTGGCCGTGAGAGCAAGTCAAGGTCAATACGACATGGCGCCGGTTTTCAAGCTGAAATCAGACTCTGTACATCAAGTTCGATCGATCTAAATGAATGAATTTGAGCTCTGGTGGCAGAAATATACAATCAATTCCGATCCAAACCCCCATGGTTTATGCAAAAAGGTCATCAGAAGTCCACGTCCGGACGAAACAACCGGGGGAAAGTGGCCGTGCAGTGAGTGAATGGTAAACAATGAGCCGAGACAGTCTGGTCACACTGACCTTTTCACTCGCCAGCAGCCAATCAGAGATTTTAAGCTGCCGTATCTACCGTCTCTCTCACTTTCTTTCTGGTTAAAACAATTCAACAGGAGTCCGTGGCTCTGCTCGGATAATCAGTCTGAACAGGGACATTAGTGTTCCACGAGATTTTAACTACATGTCAGGGAAACATCTGAAAAACTCTGGGTCTGGAAAGGACAAGGGCCGTCACTGCAAAGTCGTTCCACTTTGCTTCATTTTGCTTCATTTTGCTGTTTTTTTTTCCAGCTGTCAGACTCTGTGGTCTGTCGGCCGCGCTCCGTCTCTGTGGGTTACTCCCCCCGTCAGCCTCGCCGAATTTGGAAACACATCCGGTCTCGGCGCCCATCCCGTCAAAAACATCTTCTGGTTTTGATCTTTTTTCCTTGTTGAACTCCCTTCTCTCAATTCATCGCTTTTCTTTACTTTTCCAAACCTGTAACACTTTTTTTTTTACCTACATCCCTCTTAGTTGAAAGTATGAGGGAAGATGTAGGCAACCATTTAAAAAAAAATAAAAGATATGTCCGTCTATGGACTGTCCAGCACCAGATACATCAACTTGTCCCCACTTGACATGTGAGAACAGGCAGTGACGTCACACACGGAGCAGGAACGGAAAGTGTCTTCACTAGTTCCTCTGTTCCTGCTTCTTGGCATCAATCTGATGCGGTTTCATGAGAGACAAAGACCAAACCTACCAAAAAAATCTGTAACCTGGTCACGTCATCTGACTGGAAATAATATCTCATCAACAAATAAAAAATGGGGGGCCAGATGAGAGTGTTCCAGCTGTTCACCTGGAGTCGCAGCAGGTTACAGCGTCAGTATTCGTCACGTAGGCGGCCATCTTTTTGTGCAGTTTGTAATTACTTGCGCTTTACAGCGTAGATATTTAACACATCGTAAAATTTAACCGAATCGAATAAATTACATTATCATCCCACCATAGCCAGCAGGTTCATGGTGCTTTCTTAGGGCTGTAACTAACCAATATTTTCATTATCGATTAATCTGTCGATTATTTTCTCAATTAGTTGTTAGGTCCATAAAATGTCATAAAATGGTGACATTTCTTCATCTTGTTTCCCAAACAATGTTTTGTTTTGTCCACACACTAAATAAATTTAGTTTACTGTCATAGAGGAGAATATATTAACATTTAAGAAGCTGAAATCAGATAATTTTTTTATACAAAAACTACTTGAATCGATTAATCATTTCAGCTCTAGTGCGTTCACACCAATTACATACAAAGTCAATGCAAAGACGCGAGTCGAGGCAAATTTAGTGCGACTTGAAGACACGAAATTTTGTGTCATTTGCTTCAGATGAAAATATTTAAACGCAAGCATAATATTCGTGTGACGTGATGTTGCGAAAGCCAACTAGCGCTGTGTTCTCCCGACACCGACGTCCACGTCCGACAGAGAACGGTCAGATAGTAACGTCACGTAAAAATATTCGCTTTGCATTTGGTGTGAACGCCGCATCACACAGTAGATCTGAAAAATCTACTGATTTCAGAGTGTGAAAAAAAATCATCTCAGTTTCTTGTTGTAGAGAGATTTTTTTTTTGTAATAAGCAGTAACTCATAATTGCAATTTATCAGCCAATTGTATCAACAAGAATCTTTCAGATGTGTTACGCTGATGTAATGGGTAAGAGAGCCAATCAAGGTCTAATAAAAAGACATCCTGTAGTGTTGCTAAGTAAAATCAATATTTCTACAGAGACAACAAGAGTTCACATACGATAATAAAGGTCACCCACTTTTTTCTTTTTCCTCAAGTTGACCTTCACGCCCTCCACAGACACCACGATGTTGACTTTCTTCTTCTTGATGTTTTTCACCTTGAACTCATACTGCGGAGAGAAAGACACACACGGATGCATTAATATTTCGGGTGGACGAGTCACACTGTTCCATCCTCTCAGATATTTGTCAGGTTGAGCGGATCCAATATGATGAGTCACGTCCGGAGGGCGGACAGGAGATTTAAGAGATGAGGGAGGATCCGAATTTCACATTGACACAAGTTTCCAACACTGTTGCAAAGGCGTCACTGTGTTGAACAAAGACTCTACAACATCCACTTTAATATGTTGTTAAAGCCGCAACATTCTCTGCACCTTAATTACCCCCTGGGGATGAATAAAGTTTTCTTGAATATCCTGAATATCTTGAATCTATCGGGAGATTTGACGCCGACAGACGACCAAGGACGATGACAATTTCCCAACAAAAATGTGAGCTATGAGCGAGCCAGAAATAGAAAGTCGCTGTAGCCTGTGATTGAAAAACACACGAACACGTGGACGACCTTCAACATCCTCCATTGGATGCAGATGGCATAATTGGAACATTTGGAAAAGAAAAAGTATGATTTAGTGTCATATTTACATCCCTGCAGTCAGTTTGCGTGTAATAAATTTGAATGTACGCAAAGGTTTACTGCCACAGAATTCCTGTACCAATACCATACCTACTCATTTTAATTCAAGAAAAAACCTGGATCCACCAGATCCACTCCAAATTTAATGGTCATGCCCAACCCCCTCCCAAAAACTGCAATGGAAATTGGTTCAGTCGTTTTTACCCGGTAGATCGATAAGAGTATTTCTTACAACCAAACTCAATTAACAAATATTCAATAGTCATGATAGTCAAGTACTTGAGGGAATCGGCTTTGTGGCCCGTGTAGAGAACTCGGACTGAGAGCTGGTGTGTTTTAAGAGTCCTGGAGCCAATGCAGGTCAGAGCGAACCGTTCCTATGAAAGCTGTGTCCCAATTCAGGGGCCACACTTCGAAAAGGCTTCTCGACCCGACAGGGAACGTCTGCTGAACACAAGGTTGTTGGGACAAAAACAGCACGGCCGGTGAGTCAGACAGGACAACATAAAATGATTCCCTCTAGAATATCCACATGTTAAACCCTGGACAGAGGACGGAAAACCCTCGCACTCAAGTTCTTAGACAACACGCCGCAAAGCAGTACAGAGAAAGTCGATTATTGTCAAGTCTCAGGGTGCGCCAGTGTTGACAGTATGTGTCAGAGGTTTTCAACAGTCCGTCTTATGGGCCTGTTGTGATGCGCCGTAATGTCGACCGCGCCACGGACTCCAGGACGCTGGCGTGCCTGATGGATCCACATGATTGACATCCGCGGAGATGATTACAGCAGCTATTTAGCAAAATTTCACGCGGCGGGGGGGGGGGGGGGTTGTTGCCCGGCCGAGCGTATCGCAGCGTCAGAAGACAGAAGGCACTTATCTCTAATAAGCCTCGTCTTTTGTCCCCGGTCACCGAATCCACATCAAGCCGCCTCGCGCCTCACATCGCCCCCCGTTAGCGACAGCTATTTGATTCATGATTCAAATCTGCACAACATGAGAATATGAATACAATGTTATTGTAAACGCTCGTTCCACAGAAGTGCTGCCCCTGAGGAATCGCACAGGCATTTTCCACAACTGGCAATTTATCAAATGTGGTTGTTCTTTTGCAGGGGTTTATTCTCGTGAACAGGTTTTGCGTTACGTGTAGAACTTTGGGAGTTGGACCCCTTTGTTTGTGACAGTGACGGGAGACTTTACCGTACATGTAAACAAAATGAAATGAAGTCAAAAGAAATGAATAGAAGAAAAGGCTCATCCATCATGAAAATAGGTCCAGTCCAACATTCGCAGCCACCGGTTCCTGATAAAGGCATCATCATTTCCTGAAAAGGTCCCTTCCTGCTGTTTCCAGTATAATCCAACCTTTTTGGAAACAAAGACGCCAACACACACACACACACACACACACACGGACACAATAGTGTCCCCAGCCAGCGGAGCGATTTTCCACCTCACAGGAATATCAGCCGGGAGCCAGGAGAGCGCAACAAGGGCCTGCGTTTCAGACGGCGATTATGGGTGCCGATAATATTCATGATTTTTCATAATTATCGGTATCGACCATTCTTTTTAGCCGGTAAGATAATTTCATTGGCTCTGATGCAGCCGCAGTCACTTCTCTCTGGACTTTATCAATGTCCCATCCGTGTTTGTTTGTTCAACTTCATGATAATGCTGCTGACAGCTCCCTGCACTTTGTGTGTAAGGTTCTGTGAATTAAACAATTTGTATTGGTCACAATTTTGACGCCTTTTGACACTTTTACTGCAGACTAATATCGGTTTCAAATATCGGTTATCGGCCCCTTAGATTAGTAATAATCGATATTGGTCAACCCCTACAGTACAGTACATGACGCCACTGAGGTCGAAAGGTGGAAGTGATCGTTCCACGAGAAAAAGTTCTGAAAAATGGGTCAGGGCACTTTCTTGAGTTCAACTTGATCATTCTGTGGCTTCCCGTGTCGACTCCCTAGAGATGCCGTCCTCCTCAGCCGCTCGCTCCACCGCATGCGTCTCCGTTTATATTATAAATCCGCGGAGCTTTCGTCCCTTTTCCCTCCTCTATACATCAACCGGCCCTGGATTCAGTTTGTCTTTTCCACCATCTGTCTTCATCTTACTCCTTTACCGCTGGTCATTCTGGTGTGTCTTGTCTGTGTGTGTTCACCGGCGTGAGCACCGGGCGCCTTTCCGTGCCACTCTCTCGCTTCGGAATATTTCTTCTCTCTCTTATATGTTCTTTTCCCCTCCACCCCCTTCCTCCCCCCTTTTTTGTCCACAGGCTGGTGGCTGATTTAATCTCAAGCAATGTTGTTTCATAAAATGGAATATCATTTTACAAAACCATTTGTGTTTATGATGCTATGTGGTCCATCACACTTCATCAATCGCAGCTGCTCGGCCATGTCTTTGAATTAAAGCCCCAAATTTGGCAAATGCATAAAAGTATACGAGCTCACATCACACTAACCTACACAGAACTAGAAAATGGCATGCATATTTAGTCTCAATTTATAGTCACATTACGCCGACGTACAAAACTAAAAAAATCGTTGCCCGCCCATAAAAGGAGCTATAAAACTACAACATTTTTCAACAGTTTATGATGTGAATCATAAGAGGCAAAACAGTTTAACTACAGGTTCCTCCAAGTGGCTTCTCTGGACTTTCAAAATCAAGAACAAACTTCCATTCCATTCTTGCACGGAAAAGTTGAAATTGGGAAATTGGAAATGTACAAGTCCACGACAAAATGGCAAATCTATCTGCTGACAAGGATCATGTGATACGGTCAAAAGCTCCTAAAGAACTAAGTAGATCTTACCTGCCGTTGACAAGGTCAAGAATAAACTTCAAGTCTTAACGTCAACATGCATGTTACGATTAAACGTTGCTTATTTTATGGTATGTGCAATAAACTGAAGTCGGCTTATCCCCGGTAACATATTCTTCTTCTACTTAAGCTGATCTGATGTCCTGTCTGACATGTTAGTAATGTAGAAATCCATAGTATATAAAGTATACGGCCAAAAGCAGGGTAAAGTATGTAAAGACTAAGGACCCGCAACATTGTCTCAGTCTGCCAATTGCAAATGTTTGTTTCTTTAAGAGCTACACCTGATGTAATTTAATCTATGGTGAGAACCTTGGGTCATGGCAAACCTAGAACCAGTTACCCCCAGTTTGTCAATTGTCAGTTATTACCTCCTCTTAGGAGGTTATGTTTTCACCCCTGTCCGTTGCTTTGCTTCTTTGTTCGCCAGCAGGATTAAGTAAAAACAACCAACGAACTAGGGACGTATTTCAACAAAACTTGCCAAGAAAGAACCCACTAAGTTTTGAATGCAGATCCGAAGAAATATTCCAAGATAAGGCTTCTGTTTCTTGGGGGGAGGGGTATTTTCACCAATTTCCCAGGGAATACTGCATGGCCCTTGATAAAAAATGGCATATTTAGGGGACTGATATCTATGATGGTGTGCCATTTGGTGCGGCTTGATTCAATTTATGGGGTGGTAACTTTCTAGATTTCTTGAAAACATTCCAAGGAGAGCAGAGGCTTTAATAACGCTTTGGGTCCATGAAAAGCGCTTTAAAAATATAATATATTATCATTATTATATTATTATATTATTATATATATATTATTGCCTTAGGCACCCAAATCTTCTATATTTGGGTGTCCATACATGTTGCTCTGTTGTCTTGTACTTTGAGCCATGTAGTGCAACATCTAGCACAGCATAAATGAGGGGGGAGAAGAACAATCACACAAGAAAATAGCTTCATTTTATGAAGTTGATTAAACTGCTTTAGGCTCCTCTGAGCCACGTCAGTCACTCGCATGTTCACCAAATGCATGAGCATATTGTGCATCGGGGGAGAGAAAAAAAAACCTGTAACGATGTTTTTTTCTCTTTGCCAAGAGGAGACGCCAGCTTGTTTCCATGTGCATTACTAAAACATAAAACAGAAACGTTGCAACTGCATCTAATTAACGAGATATTTCCATATCTGGGCCGTCTCCAGTGCGGAAAACTCAACTTCTGAAAGGAATGTTTAGTCATCAGGCTTGATCAATGAGACTTCCCAAGAATGTTGGCACAGTATCCCGTCGTGTCCTCTCTAAAAAACGAGGGGCAATCTACATTTTTCTGACGACTGTCACAGCATTAGAGCTACAGACTTTCTCCCAATCCCAGCTTCTGGTGTCCAAAGTTTTTCGAGCCGCCCAACTGACCGATATCTTTCCCTTCTAACCATCTGTTCCCCTCGGAGGGTCATACATCTGTGCCTGTGCTGGGTGGCTTCGTACAGAGGGAGAGGAAGAGATAAGCTTCAAAGAAAACAGGTGCTTATCATGACACCTGGCGAATCAAACCCATCGCTTTCTGTCTCAAACGAGAGCGAGATCCTTTTCAGGCCACGATCAATACCCTTAAGATTACTGTATATCAGATGCTTTCATTAGAAACCCTTTTTAGCCAATCTGCAGGCCAATCTTGTGAGAACTGGTGTTGTTGCTTGGATTTACTGTGAAACTGATCAATACTCTGATTGTTGTGGGAAGCCGAGTTGAAGATGTAACATCTTCCAGATGAATGTACTTCTCGGATGATGGATGGTTCCAGAGGAGTGATTTTTACGGTTACAAGTATAGATGAAGGTGAGGTCGTTTCAACATTTCCATCACTCTCTCAATCTGCTTCAACCTTATCCCATCACTTTTCGTCCACGGCAGCAGGAGCAGGGAGGAGATGAGTTATGGAGGCTTTTCTTTGTTCTCATTGAACCGTGTCAGAGGAGAACTCCCTCTCTTCCCCAAAAGGATGGAGAGACAAACTCAATTTGGAGGCAGTTAATATATATCGACAAATCATCCCATTAATTTTTTAGGGCCCAGCCGTACTGCGTGAAAGCCGAAGCAGCTAATGGCCTAACTTGGTTAGAGAGATTACGGCTTTCTTTCTTTCGTAATAGAGTTTATTTTATTATGCAGATGTTGAAGGAGAGTGGAACCACTGATTATGTTAAAATGAGAGCATCGTTTTTATTGTAATCCTCTTCATATTGGGGGAACATCTGGCTAACAATACAATTTATTGTTTTATTGGAATATACTTATCTTCATCTTGCACTATAATCAGGGCCAGTTGGCCTTTTGCTAAGACCCCGGCTCCATCGGTTACCGTTGCTACGGCTGTCAAGCTTTCTGCTATAGTTTAGTAGTTCACCGTGATAATGCTGAGCTTTAATTAAAAGTAATTTTTTTAAAGAATAGACAAAATTGTCAAAAACTGAGTTGGTTGAAAATGGCGTCGGCGAGGAGCTTAATTTGTCTTAATTGTGGTGCTATATGATATAGTACAAGACTAAGATTAAAGTATATACAGGTTTGTCTAAGGATTAGGATGAAACGATGAGTGCAGATGTTTAGGTTAGAACCTGAATGACGAGGTGTTACGTGGTGTGACTTGGAGGTCGATGAACTTTGTAAAAATGAAGCTAACTTCAGATAAAGCTGTTTATTACCTCCGCCTAAAAAGTCGTGTTTTCACACGACTGCTGGTTTGTTCTTTGGTTGGTTCGTTTATAAAAAAAATTGTCAGGAGGATTATGCAAAAACGATGAGCATGGGACATTGGCCAAGAAAGAACCCAGCTTTTACATTGCGATGTAGGGCGCTTTTTTGACATTTTCACAGACTTCACAGGTACTAATTCATGTATCTTGATTAAAAAAAGAACCAGGCATATGTAAGGGACTGATATCTGTGAGTGTGCAATTTGGTGTGGATCCCCAAAAAATCTGAATCAAGCGAATTTTAAAGTGGTTCGATAAGGGGACTGAGGAGAACCTTGAATACCCACGCAAGTATCAATGGAAGCTGCAGGGTGAGCACAGCAGGAAGGAAAGCATGAAGGGCCAGAAAGAAGGTTATGAAATCGTTATGATATCAAGAGTGATGGAGAATAAGATTGTGTCTGAAATTCTTTCATTATCTGTGCTAAATATATCATATGCAAGAAAAGCTTACAGTTAATTAACTTTATTCCTCATGATTAGGCATCTTGTGATTATCAAATACCAAAGTAAATCTATAAAAACCAGACAGCTGTTTTTAATGTGATACAATAACAGAACTGGGTCACGTCCGGTAAAATGACTGACGGCAGAGTCGACTCCCAACAAGCGCCGATCCAAATGTGTGTGAGTGGTGACACTCATTCCGTTGATGGTTATGATTTAAATAGTCTCTTTAAAGATTTTCTAGCAATACACGTCTGTTACGAGGACAGACACTCGATATATCATTTCAAAGGCTGCCAATCATACTCTAATCTAAGTGACACCTGCCAAATTATAATCGGTGTATACGATCTCAGACTAGATTAGCTTTAAAGAGGGATGGCATGCTTCTCAATAGACTTTTAGCATTTGGCTTTTTGTTTAAAATTTATGTCTGTACTATAGCAGGGAGGTTTTTTTGTCCACCATGGAACTAATAAAAGCCTTTTTATTCCAGAATTGGACCCATTTATACTATTACTCAAACTCTGATGGAGTCAAGGCGCTGCCCTGCAGTCTGAATAAATCAGAAAGGCAGACAATGTTAAAGACAAAAACAGGAGCCATAAGGAAAATGCAATGAGGGGGAGTCTAAAGCCATTGCACTTTTATTTTGGGTGTATAAGTTTGTGAACAGACAACAATAAATAAAAAGGTGGTTAGAGGGTGTTCTCAATTCCAGGGATCGTTTGCATTTAACTTTTATTAATCCAACAGAAGCTTATGAAGTTAGTAGTATTTATTTGAGCATGTGATATGTGAAGAATTTTAGTGTTGGTATTACTGGATCTCAGTAATAGTCTCAGTCTCTTACGGACCGTAAGAGACTCCTCCACAGACTAGGAGTGTGGGTGGAACATTTTGAAACTTTGCTAAACTGATTTACATTCTATTTATAAGATAGGGACTACATTGTGGCAGTTGGTAATCATGAATCGGAGGCAACAAAATTCATATGTGGAGTTCCTCAAGGATCCGTTCTTGGGCCTTTTTTACTCAACATTTACTTCCCCCTCTGGCTCTGATTAAGAAATATAACAACATCTCTAACGATTCGTATGCAGATGACACACAACTGTACATAACGGTGTCACCAGGTGTCCCTCACGTTCTTTGAATAAGTGCATTGAACACATCAATGTGTGGATGTGCCAGAATTCACTATAAATATCTCATCTCATCTCATCTTCAACCGCTTATCCGGGGTCGGGTCACGGGGGCAGCAGCTTCAGTAGGGGGCCCCAAACTTCCCTTTCCCGGGCCAAATTAACCAGCTCTGAGTGGGGGATCCCGAGGCGTTCCCAGGCCAGTGTGGAGATATAATCTCTCCGCCTAGTCCTGGGTCTACCCCGAGGTCTCTTCCCAGCTGGACGTGCCTGGAACACCTCCCAGGGGAGGCGCCCAGGGGGCATCCTTACCAGATGCCCGAACCACCTCAACTGGCTCCTTTCTACGCAAAGGAGCAGCGGCTCTACTCCGAGTTCCTCACGGATGACTGAGCTTCTCACCCTATCTCTAAGGGAGACACCAGCCACCTTTCTAAGGAAACCCATTTCAGCCGCTTGACCCATCCTTCATGACAATAGGTGAGGGTAGGAACAAAGATTGACCGGTAGATCGAGAGCTTTGCCTTTCGGCTCAGCTTCCTTTTTGTCACAACGGTGCGGCAAAGCGAGTGCAATACCGCACCGGCTGCTCCAATTCTCGGGCCAATCTCACGCTCCATTGTCCCCTCACTCGCAAACAAGACCCCGCGGTACTTAAACTCCTTCACTTGAGGTAAGGGCTCATTCCCCACCGGTTTCCTGCTGAGAACCATGGCCTCAGATTTTGAGTTGCTGATTAAATATACACAGACATAATTTTCGTCCCACAGAAGGGCTTAAAATAAAAATAAAAATTATTGTAAATGCTTTTAATTTTCCTTATTATTTCTATTGTATCTTACATGTAATTGAATTGTAATGTTAAAGTTTTTTATTTTCAATATATTTTAATTTCTGTGCACAGCACTGTGAATTGCCTCGTGTCTGAACGGTGCAATATAAATACACTTGCCTTCCCTTAGAGAAAACAAACATTAACTGTTGTGGGAGACAGGATGTCGATTATGGGGAAAACATTAACAAAGGATGTTGTTCATAAATCACGTTTGAGCACATGGTCAATCCTGTCATCTCTCTGTTGAGGGGCAGACTTCAGGAAAACAAATATTTCGGAGGTTGGCAAAATCCATGGGGACTTGTCTTGTTGCTTCAGAAAGTCGTGGCATCCTGTGTGGACGCTGTCGTGGTGCCAGGTTGTCCGACTGCACCAGTATTCCTCCATATCACGCCACTACACCACAACCACAAAGAGGGCCAGCAGAGTGCTGGACGCTTTTCACAATTTCAGAACACAGGAGAAAAAATGGCCGAAAAGCACTTCCACAACAACAGGTCCTGCTCTAATCTCTCCACCTCAGTGAGAAACACACATGTAGAGAGACAAACATTCCCCAAAGGGAGAAACAAAAGCAAGAGAAACCCTGCCAGACAACCACTTCCAGGGAGGAACGTCTGCTGCTGACAAGGTGGTCCTGGCTGGAATTGTATTACAGCGTGGGCCAAGCAGCTACTGGCTGACCGTCGTGATAAAGCCTCTGCAGAAAAACACGGTAAAGGATTATCAGCCCTAACAGCTTTAATTGGCACTTTAATGAAGTTGCCCACAATGTATCTGACAGGCTTTAAAGGAAAGACATCCTGTTTGTACACATCAAATACACCCCAGGGTGAAATGGCAGTGCGAGAGGGGACTGCAGAGAGTTTCATTCGCAGAGACCAGATCACATCCATTTAGCAAATTGGAGTGGATGATGTAAAAGTTGTCATACGCACTCAATACAATCTAATTTGCAGAGGTAATCTGCGTTTCACAAGGGCAATTAGAAGTGGATTAGGAAATGTGCTTGGCATTTAAGGAAGAGTCGCCTTCCCCTTTTAGCTAAACAGCTAAATATACACAGCGTGATCAAGCATTACAGGGGAAGTATTAGTCGGGTGTTATCAACGGTGGCACCTGCCAACGGCGGCTTTATGATGAGGTCAATGAAAGGGGATTTTAGAAGCAAGGAAAGAGGAAACTTTCTGCGTCTGTGTGACTTTTAGGAACTTCATAATTTTTTTTTTGAGCATTTGAGGATAGTGACAATCTTTGCCCAGTTGTTGTCCAGACAGACAAGGGTAAATAACATTTGCAAAGAAAAATGTTTGGCATTTTGCTTTAAAATAGCTTTTATTACAGCCCGACTCATGTATCGGTTGCCCGATAATATCGGCCGATATTAACCTTTGAATGCGCAATTATGTTTACATTTCAGGTAAAATAAATGTTCATTTTCCTAATTCAAATTCTACTTATTTGGATGTATTTGTATTTTTTTTTTCAATTTATAGTTATTTATGATAAAGTTTATGTTTAAACTAAAATATCAAGCCTCAATTATATTTCTGTCATAAAGGTTTGATAACGGCCTCTTAGGAATCAGATGTCTATATCGGTCGGTCCTCTAGTTGTAATTTTTCTATCAAAATAGTTGATGATTCATTTTCTGCTGAAGATCCTGGAGGATTAATCGTAGCAGCAGTGATCGTGGAGCCGCGATATCTACGTCCCGCCGATACTCGCGCTCCACCAATCACTGGTTCCACCCTGTTTTTTTTTATAGCAACACATAAATAAACATTTATCTTGCGTGATATCTGTCACCAGGGGGCGATTGAGATGTTTTGGCTTGATTTTTTGGGAGCTGTCATGTTTTTATATACAATGCAAACTCAATAAAAGTACATAAATTGCAACATATGAAAGAATTCAATGAACCTACGCTGTTGCAGGCAACATACTGATCAGGAGTTGATAATGTAACAATAAGTCAGACGGTGAATAAAATCTATGCTTTGAAATTAGTTTAAAAAACTCGGAATATCTGTATTTTTTCATGCGAGTGCATGAAAGAAAGTTGTTTTTGTATTATTCTTCCGTTGCTATGCCGAGCTGAGGAAACAGGAACGGGAGGGGGGAAAATGGAGCAGAAATCATCATTGTTTGTCCTGGAAAAGACCAGTTGCTAATTATCGACCATTGTGGCTTTTTGGACGAGACACGTGGCCATTATTTACCAATTCGAAAATGTGAAAATGCCTGTTACGTAACTGGCTACCATTGTTCCTCACCACTAACGTGTCCGATGGTTTTGCACTGAGTCTCACTCCCATCTGGGGCCATTTTTCCCAGAAATGATATCCAGCCACTGGGCTTCACCAACCAGGTTTCATCCAGAATCAGAGACCGAAGCCTGAACACCCCAATACATCAAGACCTTTCCATCACAAAACAAAAAAAAATATGTCTCTCTATGGACACAATTTAGAAAAGAGCAATTCTTTCAGATTGCCCGCAACCAACAAAGATGGTCGCATGGTCGGCCACAGGGGTCAGTATTACTGCTCCGTCTATAAACGCTCCCGTTAAAGGCTGTGCAGTATAATACAGACTGATGAGCGCAGCGTTTCTTCTCCCTGCAGAGTCAAGGAAATGGTGTTTTTATTGTCTTGGGCTGCCACTGCTGCCACAAACCCGCTTATCACAGACACACATACACTTGCAATTTAAAAAAAGAGAACAAGAAGTCTGGTAGATTGGCATATAATCGCGGACGTTGTACAAACAGCCGCGCACACATTGTGGAAGAACAAGGATTCTCTCAGACAAACGTGTCTGCTCACAGAAAAGACATACACACACACACAAAGATGCAGGATGACCCAGGATTCCGTTCCTCTTCTGAAATCATTCCACCCAAAGCCAAACAAATCCTGAAACAACCTGACAAGGAAGGAACCTCACACACTCACACACAAACACACACACAGAGTGTATGTACGGTGTTGACTCTGCACTGTACAGGGGCGGAGGAGCTCCTCTGTTTTCCTGTACTCAACAGTCTGCACTCGGGTTCATCTGCACAGCAAATAGGGAGGTCCTGTTTGATTACCGACGCCGTGGTGCGATGTGGCCAGAGGCTCCGTGTTCGACAATCTTATCAGCTCCGCCACCGGCTTCCCAGCAGGGGAAAGAGAGGAGCGTGAGCTCCAGGGCAGAGACGCTTTTCTTCACTTCGAACGTAATAAAACTTGATAAAAGTGATGATAATGTTCATCATCAACTTCTCTGTTCATTTGTTTATTCCAGGTAGAATAGTGTTTTTGGAGATATTTACAAGAGTATGGCCGACATGGATTTTTGGGGGCCATGTTAGGGAGTAAAACATTTCCAACACGATATACGAGTCCATATGTAAATATATATTAATTGTCAGTAATTCCCAAGATGTCGTTATGTAACCGTAAGGATGAGGAAATGTAATTGAAGCTCAATATCTTACTGTGTAACCATTAAGTTTCTTATAAATGACTGTAAATAAAACACAAATATAACAAGAGTGTATATAATTTGAATTAAGAAAAACAAAATTGTTTCCACATTGTTTATTCTGTATAATAAATTTTGTATATCGGCACATATCGGCTAACGGATATATTGGTAGGGTTCTAATATTTACTTGCATTTAAAGTTATATATATTAGCTTTTATTGTCTTAGTTTTCTTCAACTGGAGAAATTTGTCTAGTGCGTAACCGACAATTCAGAGTACATGAACCTTTTCATTTTCAAACCTGACTGAATGTCACACTCCAATTCACCTCTAAGCCAATTTCATTCCGATAGCTGCTTTTACTGTACTTATGGTTTTATTAGAAAAATTCAGAGAAAATAACAACCTCTTCACTTATGCAATATCAGGCTCAGAATGTGTGCGTCACCTTCTTGCCATTTAATGTTCTTCTTTCCTTTTTATTAGTTTATTAGGACAACTTCTGCCTTCAGAGTAATTCCTGTGAGCGCTCCATCTACATTCCACCACTGGACCTATTCCATATCCAGATTGGTGAAGCAATCTGGGAATTCTGGGTCTCATCTCCCCGGAACACACCCTCTACTCCATGCAAATGCCCCTCTACACTGCTTGAGTTGGACGCCAACATAGGATTTCCCCTTGCAGCACTTGGTGGTGAATTCAAATGGATTTGCAGGAGAAGGAGGAAGAGGGCCAGAGAAAGATAAAGCAAGTTCATTTTGCAAAACATATAACATGGCACTCATCAGGGAGATTCAAAGAAAAGGTTTGGGGGTGTGATGCTGATAGAAAAGTAGCAGAGAAAATCAGTACAGGTCAGCAAAAAAAAGCCTTCTCTTCAGCCTCGTCGCCACAGCCAGGTTTTATTAGATATGCAACAGAGAATAATGAATTTACGACAGTGATCCTCAGTGATCTCGTCCATTAGAGCAGCAGCGCGCTCTAGATAAGGATTTTTTCAACACAAGTCATACATTACAGGGAGGTGAAAGTTAAACCCAGAACAGACGAGGGAGAAGATGCTCAGCTTGGCATATCGCTTGTACCAAGAAAGAGAAAGAAAGATTGCTTTCTTTATCTTGAAAGCTGATTCTCATGTAACTCAGTCAGGCTTTTCTTCACAGTATCCCCCCAATAACCCAATCTGGTTATCCTCGTCCTCAAAAGCAAACATCAAACATACCATACAGGCATTTTCCATTAGTAAAGGGCATCATAAATGTCCTCCATCGATGTTTCTCCTGATAAAACAGGACATGATTAAGGGAGTTACGTCGAGGCGCCTTTTTGCAAATTAAAAATTCCTTTAATGCCGCAACATTATTATTCAGCCGCTCCACGGAGAGAGGGGAGTAATCTGATTTTCAGTTATTCCAAAGGGTTTCGGGGCTTGAATCATCCGTCCTCGTCTTCCCGTTCCATCGCAGGGATTCAGATTAAATTCCCTCACATCTGGCGGTGCCAGTGAACAACAGAAGGACACTGATGGGGTGAGATTTGGGGGTGTTAAGTCAGCCTCCAGTGGAGCAGCTGGCTTGCTAATGCAAGTTTTGCAGGTTTTTAATCCACCGATCTTGATTGTCCAATCAAATTGTTGATTGCCCCGCAAACAAACTTCTCCACCTCCGCTTTCAACCATTTGTATAGGAATGCAACAGATCACCATTGGTGCGAAAAGACATCTAACAACTACAGTGCCACTCAGTAAGGCGGTTACCACCAGCAAGGCCCAACAGCTCCCTTATGAAACCACATTGTCTTATATTGCTAAAGAAAGCCCCTTTGTCAGGATCCATAATTGGATGGAGTCTTTTTTGCACCATGTCCCATCTTTCCATTAACTTTCTTGGAAATCTGTTCTGTAATTTTTTTTATGATCCTGCTGACAAACAAACAAGCCTAATAATCAACAAACAAACCTACCAACCTACCGACCACCAGACCTACAAGTCCAACCAAACAACTCCAAAAAACCTACCAACCAACAAACAAACCTACCTACCACCAAATCCAACCAAACAATAAACCACCAGACCTACAAGTCCAACCAAACAACCCAAAAAAACTACCAACCAAAAAATCCAACAAAAAAAACTAACAAACAACCTACCAACCAACTAACAAACGAATGGCCAGGTGTAAGAACATAACATCCTCAGCGAAAGTAAAAAGTTAGTAGAAGCACAGTGGCCACACATGGTCAAACTTTTAGTCTTGAATGGGACCACTCCGCAGGGAGGCTTTTAGTGCACATGTCATGTGGGGGAACATATAAGAGTGGCACCTCCACTCGAGCAGTTTTCTCTGTAGACGAGGAAGTGGCGAAAAATTGCTGCAGCAGTCTTACAATGGCCGTTGTGGCCCGACCTGGACTTGTGCGAGCTCAGCAGACCTCGGGGGGAAAGCAGCAGAGGGAAGCTGAGTCCGAGGCTGACTGGCAATTTCGCGTTGACCCTTGATATTTGTTTGGAAAAAAAAGGGAAAAGACCCCGGCTGGCCGGAGCGAGTAAGATCGGGAGAGAACAATGCACTGCAGCCCGGGCTGGCTCGACACGGCAGCAACACGTGACTCGCTGCTACTGCAGCCACTGCCTGTTAGGTTGTGATAATAATCACAGAGTCAATTTATGACTAAGTTATGATTAATAAGGTTTCACTCCTCACAGAGCTCGGTATCCGCGCTCGCATTGAACTCACGCTTCAGCAGATGTCATCGTTGGTTGGAGAAGAGAAAAGTACATTGGAGCTGCAGCTACGACAAATAGCCATCGCGACTTTGAAGCCGTGACCGCTCGTTTAGTCAGAGAAACAGTTACAACATACATTTTTAACTGTTATCATTTTACAGAGATGTAGAAAAAGCTGCAACTCTTCACATTTGAGTAGCTGAGTTACGATTCCCACAGTTCTTTCTTTTTCTATGTCGATAAAAATTCTGTCGGATGACTGATCATTATCTGTAGCAGCACAAGCATTCGGAAGTTCAACAGTAAAGCAAAACCGTAGAAGTTACTTGTCCAACAATTTTTGCATTATTGAAATTTGACCTCTTTTAAACTACCCCCCCCCCACACATCCATCTCCCACTGGGAGCTAATACAAGCTGGCAGCTATTAGACACATCCCCTCGCAGCACTTCCACTCTGTCAGCAAACACCCCCGACACACGGCCGCAGTCCGACTGGTCCTCGACACACGCGTTTTCACGCATGCCTGCACTCACGCAGGTATGAAGCTCAAGACGGCTCTCCTATGAACGTATGCGTGGGTTTAAAACAGGGGCCAGGCTGGCAGGCTTACACGGAGATACGGGCGCGAAGGCGAAGCTACTGCAATTGAAGTGCCTTTCAAAGACGCGGCTTCGCCAAGGAGGAGCGGTATCAAAGCTGACAGCGTTCGCTGGATTTCCCTTTGCCGAGCTCAAGAGCCGCCGCTCCGCCTTCTCAGCCGCGCAAATGTCGACTCTGGCGTCAGAGCAGCTCTGAAATATTCTCTTCTGTTCCGCCAGCATCACTTGGAAGTTCGACGGAGAACGCGGCAAGAGAAACCCCAGTTTGTCTGAGGAGTAGACACTTCCATCCCAGTGGAACAGGCACGTGTTTTTGATAAAAAGCATTTGAGCAAAAATGTAAAAAAAAAAAGTAGTTTGTTCATGTGATGCCTCGCTTTAACTCCCTAAAACGCTTTTTACTTTCAGTTGATATGTGAAGATGTTAGATAAGTGGATCAATTTAAAAAGCTTCAGGCTTCGAAAAGTAGTGGAATAGAGGCTTTTCGTCCTCATTTGATGGAAATGTAAAGCAACGTGGAACCACAATAAGGCCAACTCTTTCTCGGCCTGGTCAATTCACCGACAGGTACATTAATTCACCCCCTTGACACATAAACAATCACGACAGCTCTTCGTTTCTGACAAACGACATAGTTACTCATTACCCGAAGCAGCGCTCCTGAAACTTCCAGGTTGAGCTCCAACAGGGTCATGGGCCAAAACCTCTGGAGCGTCACAGATGACGGGACGGCTAATGTGTCCTAATGAGCCCGGGGCTCGCGACAGGGCCGACGTTCTCAGAGGAGCTCAGGGCTGCTGAGGAATTCACTCCATGCACAAAATGAGCAAGCATGAGTGACCTCACTTACTTGAATTATTTTATGCCACAAAGACAAATTCTTCTGTCGCTTTAAGCCTCAATGGGATTGAGGTAGCATTCTTAAGGCATCAGAGGTAAGACCGTCACAGCATTACAAGCCACTGTGAGTCTTCAAACTTACGGTTGTATGACTCAACCTCATAAGTTGTAATGCATCTTATCATTTGCATCCCTGTAAAAACAGAAAACACTTGCAGCACTTTCCAATTTTCAACACAGAGGCCTAATGGTGCGCCCACACCAAACACGAAGCAATTTTTTTTGCGTGATGAGATTACGTACAGAGTCATTGCGAAAAGATGGATGACGCGAATAACGCAAAGACGCAAAATTCGCGCCATTGGCTTCACTCAATGGAGTTCAAATATCCTCGCCGAGGCGAGTCAAGACAGATAAGCAAGTGACGCATCTTTGTGTAAAATATTCGTCGCAGAGAGCCAATTAGCATTGAGATTCTTGCAAAATCACTGACGATAATGTCTGAAAGAGAACAAGTGAATATTCGCGGGTTGCGTTCACTTGCACATGTTAACACAAACGATCCAAACTTGCGCGAGTAACGCAACGCAGCCCGTTTTTTGCCCCACTGTTTGCCCCAAAAACTTCCGAACGTCAACTTGTGTTTGTCCACTGTCATGTTCTCTTCCCTGCGCCGCGTGTTATCCGGCCTCCGCAACACAGTCAATGCGTTGAAGCGCGCAGCTGGGTCCAGTCTGGCACCGGTCGTCGGTTCCTTTTCGTGATTGTGCAGAATCGACCAGAAAGATGATCCGGGCGCAGAGGAAGAGAAATGAGCAGCGCGGCTATTAAAAAAAAAATAACCAACGCGGTGTAATTTTGGTCTGCCGTTTCGATCTTTTTTGTCAATGATGTTTGTTACTCTAGTGATGCTGGTGCCGTATTGTCATCATCTTTCATGGGTTGCAGAGACAGAGTGAGATAATTACAGCTGCAGCTGTGAGTGCATTTTATTTATATATATATATATTTGATTAGAGTCTGACGTCCCTTTTTTTCTATGTTTTGCAAGACTGCTTGTCATAAATATTGTCTTTGCATGATCACATGGTTCCGTGCCCGAGGCAAGATGCAGCAGTATAAGTGTTAACAGGACATTACTTTATTTTTTTTTTCCCCCCAACAAACTTTAACTGCAGCCCGAATCTTACCACTTGTGTAATTGAGTGGTTTGTTATCATGCATCTGTCTCCATTGCCTCTGTTAAATTACACCCATCCCATCCTCCTACAGCTCCAGCTGTTACCCTTCAGCGACTTAGCATGGTAACCATGGTAACGCACGCCACCACCACCGCGGCATTTTTTCCGCCGTTATCACCGTCATCATTATCTTCCTCGTCGGTGTGGAGATGGCGTGACCTCTCCCCAAACTTCTGATCCCGTTCCCCCGATTTGCATAATGTGAAGAATGGCGTTGGCGCTGAGCGGGGACAAGCTGGCTGCGCTTCATGCTCCACCGAAGAATGATCGGCAGATCTGAAGCTCGGTAATTGAAACAAAAGGGAGCCGGCGGGGGGTGGGGTGGGGTGGGGGGGGGAACGACTGCTGCGGTCGCTAGAAAGGTGGGAATGTGTGAATGTTTTCTCCGTGTGTGAGTGTGTCTCATTTGCTCCCAGGACATTTCCCACCTCCTCCTGACTACAAGCATTGACAGATACACTTTTTTTTCTTTTCTCACCAGTAAGTGTGTGTGTGTGTGTGTGTGTGTGTGTGTGTGTGTGTGTGTGTGTTTGCCCCTATATGACCTACAGAAGTTCTCCCTCTGCGCGGACAGCTTCATGCTTCGCCGTCTCCCGGGGCGATGTTATTGGCAGCAAGAACCCAAAGGGAGCGGATGAGCTTGTACAAAACAACATGCACCAACTCCGGTGTTTCCAATCCTGAAGCTCAGACTACAGAGGTTAAGATGTACGGCCCACGGTGCAAGTATTTCCTCTACATTTACCATCTTTTTGGCACTGTTAAGAAAAGGCCTAATGAAATATTCCCTCGGGAGAACGTGCGCACACCAATTGGGGGTCGAAGGAACAATTCAAGAACAAAATTGGTCCCAAATCTCTGCTCGGGGCCAGCGACTTATCACGCGTGATGATCCACAACAGACGACTGGGATTCCGGCAGGAGAAAACGCTCGGCCTGCTGCTCTACACGTGGCGCTCGGTTCGGAGACGAGAACGTGCCGAAATCTGATCCTCACACGTGCCTTAAATAAATGAAACTTCTGTTTGGTTCAATGCGAATCTGAAGATGTGTTGTTTGGACATAAATCTAGGAAAAGCCTTTGTGCATGTTTTTTTTTGTTTGTTTTTTTACAGCGCCCTGTGTCTCTTGGTGTCAATCTGTGTGGACCTCTGCCAAGCAGGGGGTCAACCAACACCCAGCAGGTGCTACCATGTATTATTGGTGCCGATGAAAACAAACTGCAGGTACCAGACAGACAAATGAAAAAAAAACAAAAGCAGACTTTACAACGATAATAAAGCCGAAGCTGAAACAATTTTTGACAGGAGAAAGTTTTTGTAATAAAACTTCTACACGACACAGCACGAAGAACTCTGCAGACCAGATCTGCTTCCTTTTACATCTTTGTCACTACATCAGTCATCAGGTAGATACGAGTCGACAAGTGGACAAGAATGAGCGGCGCAAATATTGCGTATTCGTGACCAAGTTATAAGGAGATGGCGGTGGTACCCGGGTCATCGTTGGAATCAGGAAGAACTGGACTCAACTCTCATCCAAGAGGCTTCTTCAGGTCTGAGAGGTGAAACCTCCTTCAAGATTCTACAACCATGTTCAGTTGCTCCTGAGTCAACGCCCTTTCGGATGTACCCAGGATAGAGGTCTGTGTTCTAGTTCCACACCGTGGGCTGTACACCACTCAATTACAACAACTATTTTATGCAGCGCTCAGTGTAGTAACGTATTATTCTCCAAACAAATTCTACTACAGTTAGAATTAGACGTGCTCCTCTGAAAGGATGGTCCGATTGTGGTGACGCAGAAATGATTGAGTGGTCGGCAGAATCCAAGAAAGTTACAGTTTCTTGGTGTTTCTATAACTTTCGTCTAACTTAATAATGTGCCAGTAGAAGAAAAGGTGGATGGTTTTGCAGTCCCCCCCCCAAAATTGATATGTTTCTTCATTTCAGTGGTGGAGTAAAAAGTGTGTTTCAAGACAACAGGGATGAAACGGGATTAGAGGTTGAAACAGTTGTGTTGCCAAATGTTCCCATGTGAAAGAAACTACAAAGCGGACCCGTGGAAAAACAATCTTCTCACAACGGTCCCTGTAAGAACAGACTGCTCGGGTGCAGCCTCCCTTGATATGGATACGTCCTGAGAAAACTGCTCTCTGAGAAAACCGCTTGGTCGTTGCACAACCGGTGAAGACTGAGCTCTTTATTTCTGTAATCGTTGGAGGTGGCCTTGTGCGACAGCAGCGCTGTGGCACAAAGTAGCTTTATTTTCGGCTCAGCCATGTGGAAAAGAGGGGGACAGAGGGCTTTCCCTGAGATACAGGATATCTTGTTTTTGGAATGAAGCTCCCTCAAATGAGGCCTTTTCCAACACGTCTTGAGGCCGGGGGGGGGGTCAGTTCCCTCTAATCTTGTTTGACCTCATCTCCCTCTCCCTTTCGGTTTTCTCTCCTTGACTTATACCCTAATTTACTTGACACTAAAACTCTTTCGCGTACGATCTCCTTCCAACTTCCGTGTCTTCTCCCTCATGTATAAACACCGTTGCTATACATTTCAAGTATCTATGAGGAAAAACTCTGAATTCTAATTAACACCCATTAGGAAAAACCAACTCACTCACCCTTACTTTTTTCCTGTGCACTTATCCTGATCATTAGCAAAGGTATCTCTATCATCCGAGTGATG
Organism: Scophthalmus maximus; assembly: GCF_022379125.1. NCBI lineage: Eukaryota > Metazoa > Chordata > Actinopteri > Pleuronectiformes > Scophthalmidae > Scophthalmus > Scophthalmus maximus. Next base: position 2,694,582 of record NC_061527.1, read on the forward strand.
TATGGACTCAGTTATCACTTCGACCTGTGAAGAACGTTATGGCCATCCCGTTTTTAAAGAGCACATTACATCTGGCTGGCCCTGATGAGGCGGCTTATTATGATGGATGTACTCAGGCCTGGTGAAGGTTTTCTGGCATTGAGACAGAGGGGGGGCGGCGGATTGCATTAGCTGTGTCATTAGGTAAGGGTTGAAAGTACGACTCGAAAAACGAATGAGCTCTGAGCGGTGTGACAGTCGCGGGAACTCATTAGTCATAAATGGGCGCTAATAGGAGCCCGAGTGTTTTTCAATCTGGCTCCAGGGAATTCATTTCCTCCCCTGTATGAAGGAAGGTGCCGTGTGCCAGGTCGGACTCAATCTAACAATCAAACTATGCGTCAAATCCGCTGACATTATACATTAGAAGTAAAAAAAAAACTGCTCTACTTTACTCTGCACAAGTGAATATTTATGACTAACAGCGGAAGTTCCATCCATCCATCGTTTCCCGCTTAATCCACAATCCCAGCTGCCATTGGGCGAGAGGCGGGTTTCACCCTGGACAGGTCGCCAGCCTATCGCATACAAAACGGTCAATTCAGAGTCTCAATGAACCTGACCCCATTCTGCATGTCTCTGGACTGCGGGAGGAAGCCGGAGAACCCGGAGAGAACCCACGCATACACGGGGAGAACATGCACACTCCACACAGAAAGGCCCTGGTTGGTTTGAACCGGGACTCGAACCCAGAACCTTCTTGCTGTGAGGTGACAGGTTATTTTGCCAACAGTGTCATGAAGCCCCATGGACACATCTGATCCTATGTTACTCGGGCGAGTTTGGTCGCTGGACCATTAACATTTGCTCAAGCGTGTAAAGACAACCCGAGATTGTCGGCCCGTTCGCTGTCGGACGCGTACGCCACCAATTGGCTTTCGTGACATCGCGTCACACCACATCATGACGCGTGTGTTTGACTCGTGTGAATCATTTTGCGTCCATTTCTCATCGAAACCATTTTTATTGCTATTAACTGTGTTGACCTCCAAGTCGAATACACTGCTGGCTCTGCAGTCCACACACAGCACATGTGTTACTCATCTGTACAGCAGCTTGATAACATTACACAAAGTCCACCTGGAGTCCAAACAGTTTGCTTTGTCAGGCGTGGACGCTTCCAAAAGAGTGTTACTCCTTTTTGTTTTCCCACAGAGGTTTCTGTATGCAAGGGATCCTCTCTGAACCAATAGGCTTCTAATTGTAGGCTACAGGCACAAGTGACATTTCATTCAAATATAATCAATCAATCAATCTCAGCATGGTGTGATAAACACAGGGGATGAAACCGTTTTTTTTTAATTTCAAAAACCTCTAAAATACTTTTTAGCATCAGTGATGATATCGTCTTTAATTAGCCTGATCAGAAGCGCTACGAAGTAATCAGGGAAAGTGGGGGAGAGAACAAATGCTACGTACCGAGGCGATTTTCTCATTTTCCCCGGCCTCGTAACTACACGTGTACGATCTCGAATTATAGAATAATGAGAGAGGGAAGAGCGGTTGGAGGACAAAGTGAAAAATCTAACAAGCGAATTAAAGGAAAAGTGGGAGATTAGAGACTGTTTTAATGAAGCGGAAAGGGAGTTGAGAGTCAAATTGCAGGGAGGAGGAGGAGGAGATGTAGCAGCCAAGTAATTATTATATCTCACAAAGCACTTGCGAGATCCGTCTCGAAAATGAAAATGCCTGCGGCCCCCGGGGGTGAATGTTACAGTCGTGGCCTTGAGGCCCAGACGAATAGCCCGGGTCGCTGTCAGCGGTGCACGGCCGCGCCGGTCGCATCCATCCCACCATCCCAATAAAGCGTTGTAGTGTTCGACAGGCTGCTCGCATCCTTGCTCTCGTTATGCTCCACACGACACTCGGCCCGAGGTTCATTTCTCCTGTTGGGATTTCATTCAGCCTCCTGTGGAGCTGCATCCAGTGAGGACATCCTCTGTGTGACAAAAACACACGAATAGATGTGATACTTGGAAGCGGGGGAAAATACCCAAAAGGAAAAACAAAAAAAATGGTAAAACTACTTAAAGCTACAGTGTGTGATATTTAGAAGAACTTATTCACAAAAAATGTAATATATCGTCCATAACTGTGTGTTCATATATGTATAATCAATTGTTTTTTCGTCAACTCTGAATGAGTTAAATATAGTTCCATGAGGTGGACCCGGCCTCCGTGTGAGACTCCATGTTTTCTACGTCGTGTTGAACACGGTTGTTGAACTAAACGGTTCCAGAAGACGTCGCGTTCACGTTGAATTTTCAGACGCTGCCGAAAACCGGAAAAAACGCCGCCATCAAGTGTCCCCTGTCGGTCGCTCGGTTGGTTGCGGTTAAGCAACATTACCACCGATATCGCGCCAGAAAATTACAAACAATTGCCCACTGGGGGGCTTTAATTGCTGTTTTGAAAACTTGCAGGAATAATCACACTGAGCACCAAGTTTCTTCGCAAATTCCCCTCGGCCTTCGGGTAAACAGCAAAACTGCTGTCGCTATATAGTTTTTCAGACTTTTTCATACTCGTGGAGGCACTCTGGCCCGGAGTGGTTTCAGAAACTGTTTTCTTTCTGTCTGGCTAAGTGGAAACAAAGTCCCCAGCAGGCAGGATTTAACAGTGTCTCTTGAGTACATGACAACAGGACACGGCAGGGCCGGTGGCACAACGAGAAGAAAACACAGAAACGTCCCTTTCCTCGGAGCGGATCAATATTACTTCCCTTGTTAGTCTGGAAAGTGGAACACAACAACCCTCTACCTCCGTCCCAGACATGACGGAGGAGATGAGAAGAACCGTTCTGATTTGAAAATTTACATAGAAATATGACACCGTAGTAGTTATAGTTGTACAACTAGTGTTATGATTAATTGCAGTTGGGTGTGTCGTATGGTTTCAAATACATTGTTACGTGAGAACGGCTCGAGATTGTCGCTGCTGTAGCTGAATGGAGTGAATCAAATGGGCTGAATCTAAATGGTTCTCTGCTGTTAACTGAACTGAACGCAGGAGGAGGAGGAAGAGATTTCAGAGTTTTCATCCGTGGCAGCCGAGGGGAAAGCCCAAGATGAAAGACTCCAGGGAGGGAAGAGGGAAAAAAACTGCCACTACTAATGTTCTGAAGTACCAAAGGGAAGTCGACTCACCTGGTTCCACGGAATCTACACTGAGCTGCTTATTTACGATCCCTCCGACAGTTCAGTAACTGAAACTATTCCCCATGTTGGTTTTTTTATTATAATATTTGATCGCTCTGATGGAAACCCTTTGAGGTCGGATGTCATAAAGCATAATTAGACACGTGCAGTTCCTGCATGAGAATCCCACCAATTAGGTTTCCCCTGTGAAAGTTATTAGCAATAACACACTATTAGGTTTTTACACTGCGCAAATTATACCAATGACATTTTAACATCCGGTGTTGTGTTTTATGATGCGAGGGGGGAAAAGAAAAGGTGTCATTGTGAAATGCTCAGCATATTAAATCTGAAGATGATTCATAAGTAGGAAAAGATTAGATACAGGGTCGTTCAAATCAGTTCCAACACTAAACCAGATCATTAGACCTGTTCAGGCAAATGCAGGAGCCCGTCACTAAAGACACGTCATTTCAAACTCCTTACATGTTTTTATTCCAACCTCATCTTCTGTTCCCGTAGATACAAATTAATATCGACGGTCGCTCTTTTGTTGCACGATATATTGTCCCCTGAGATTATTGCGATAAACAATATTTTCATCCTTTTGATACTGAATCACGTGAGCTTGGTTTAGACTTGTGTTTTACACCGCAGACGATCCGAAGACATACGCTGCCTTTAAGAGAAATACTAAGAAATCCATATTTCCTGACAATTCATGGACCAAACCAGTGATTTATGAATCATACGACGAGAACAGACGAGACTGTGGTTGACCTTCATTCTCATGTCAACAACCGTAGACTGTAGACACAACGGCTGTTATTGAGGGTCAAAAAAACCCGATTGATTTCATATTCATGAAATCACGCGACAAGTCGATAATGTCATTATCGTGAGAGGCCTGATGGCCTCACACAGCTTTCTCTTTCGTAACCGAGTGCCAAAAATTTGATCCCTTAAAGCTTTTCCCTCGGAAATGACTGTGACCAGGGGAAATCCGCCGCCCTCCCCTCCCCCTCTTCCGGATTCAGGGGGTAATTATACAATGTCACCTTTATGCTTCAAACAGGAAGAAGAAGCAGAAGAAGAAGAAGAAGAAGAAGAAGAAGAAGAAGAAACGCAGCAGGCTTCTTCCTTTTTTTTTTTTGAACAGCATCGCCTCTCTCTCTCTCTCTCTCCGCGGCGGCGAGTCTGTCACCGGTGCTCGTGAATATTTGAGTCAGGGGCTTTAAAGCTCCGAGGACGAGCCATCACAAGATACTTCAAACCTGCGCCGCCCACCTCGGAGGTCCTTCAGGAACACGGGCCGCACGCGGCGCAGTCACATGTGACTGGCGCAGCTACTGGCTCATTCTGTGTGAATTAACAAGCCCTTCGCTTGGCTTTCCGCTTTGGAGCCTCTTTTGAAAAAGGAAATGTTCAATTTCCTTTTTTGTTTTCGTGTAGAAACCAAATATGCGAACGAAGCCGCGTTGGATCCTTGACGCACTCACACCGCGCTCACTAATGCCGTGAAACCGTCGGCCGCGCAGCCACGGGGGGGGGGGGGGATTGCGACGCCTTGCAAAGGTCAATCGCACCGGGGGGGGGGGGGGGGGGGGGGGGGGGGGGGGGTTTGATATGCCATCCCATAAATGACACTATTGAGCTGATTTACCTGCTGTATACAGGTGTCATAATCTGTCCGTCTATTATTTATCATCAGGCACTAAACATCTGCCTGTTAGAGACGTTCAATTTGTCCCTTCCCGACGGCGATGTCACCTGGACTTTGCGTATCGACCGATCCTATAATGTATTTGTGATGTACAGCTGATTTGGCTACTCACCCTGTTTGAAGGGATCTTTTGAAAATCAGATACATACCGGGAATGAATGTCATACAACTCCTGTTATTATCTAGTGTGACAGTCATAACTGAAAAAGTTAAATAAATAAATCTACTGTAAAAATAAATCTATGCAACAATTACTTCCTTTAAAGTGCAGCCACAGCTTTTCAGAATAAAAGACCTTTAAAGTTTTAAACAGAACAGGAACAGTATGAAACAGAGACACCGCTAACTCAATCTAGGAATGAATAACAATTCACTTGATTTAAAAACTGTTAAGGTGCGGCCACAGCTCATAAAAATAAAAGGATTTTAGTCCGTGTCCTTCATATCAACGGTATAAATACGGCTCACGTCGACGTTTTACTCGTGGGACTTTCCAGCGCGACATTCTGTGACATCCTCACTAAGCTTTGGGTAACTACTGGGAATCCCTTCCTGTTAAAAACTCTACCACAGTGCAACTTCATTTCCATGTCTTTGGAATGTGGCAGGAAACCGACTCATCTGCGAGAAACGGAAGAAAAGACACTCGGCTCTGGACGAGACAACGGGGGAACTTTTTAATCTCCTGACGAAGAGAGGCTGGGAATATCGTGACTACAGCTGAAGCGTTTGAATGTAAATTCAAAATCTTGCGCGTGTGATTGTTATAAGTTATTATAAGTTACTTGTAACTCTCACAGAGTTATTAATGGTTCCCAGTTCTAAATATTCTGATTAAAAAAAGGGGGAGGGAAGCAGCGATTTGAAATTTACAAATGAGTCCATTTTTCATGTTACACAATTATTTTATTTTTTTTTGCTGATGTAAATTGCTGATGTAAATAAATATGTCAATAACCCTGCTGAGCCAGCTGTGTCGCGGCGGATGTCTCATCAGCTGCTAATTTCCTCTTGGGAAAATGTGCATCGGTGGAGCCGAGCACGAGCAGAATGAAGATGTTTTACATACAGTACAGTGTTCTGAGATATCAACCAGTCAGCGTACTACACCTCGTCCCGTCCAGTTCCAGTTTTCCATGACATATAAAGTCATAAAGTTCAAAGTTCAAAGTTACTTTATTTCGGCTCCCAAGGGAGAAATTTCTCTTGGGTATGGAAATCTCTGCATCAATAACACTACAACATACCACATACAACAAAGGCCTCCATTCTGTCCTCTCACATGTCTGAAATTGACTCTAGGTACTTTGTATCTGGTGTTTTCACCTCCCTCTCCTGGAGAAGGAGATCTTATGTTTCACTTCTCTGCAATTTGGAATTCAAACGAATACCGTTCAAGAGAGATTTGGTGCGTCTAGGACACAGAAAAAAGCCAATCGTGTTGAGCACATTCTACCACCAGCCAACGTAGCGCGAGCAGCTGTGGTGGGCGGGGCCGGTGGTATTTGCGTATCATGAATATTCATTGTCAGAATTCCCTAATGATGGAGAGAGAGCGGATGGTTTTTTAGGCCCATTTCAGAGGGGTTTTTTGGGGGGTAAACGACGTAAAACAAAATACTAGGCATAGCAGATTATTTTCATATACTTTAAAATGTGGATGGAGGGGTTCTTTAACCAATAACTCAGCAGGAAGAGGCCAACCAGTCAACCCACACAGTTGAGTTGTTTTACATCGGCTTCCACCCGTCAGTTACGAGACATTTTAATCAGGAGACGATTAGGATTCCGCAAAGTGTGTACAGCTCCTGAAGGTGAAACCGATTGAATGGAAACGTGGGATCAGTGCAGCTCTTTCTCCCCACTGATGAGAGGAAACCAAAAAAACAGTACAAACAGTTCAACCAAATGTGAACAGACAGGTGTCCGCCCACCGGCCTCCCCTTGCCCTCTTGTCCGGCCAGCCGGTCAAGAGTTCGCTCACAGATCGGTGGCATCTCGGGGGGGGGTCACGCAGGGCGGCCATTTTGAACTGGCCGATCTGAAGTGTGCAGTGGCCGGAAGGTAATCCCTCTCTGGGACTAAGTACCCCGAGTCGCTGCTGAGACGGAAAATGAATCCAGTTCAAGTTCCAGTTTAACGAGAGTTTTCTCTCTTTCAGAAGATTTTAGAAGTACAATGAAACATCCCAGAGAGCCAGAAGTATAGTAAGGGGGAAAAGAAAAAGGTCATCTTCAGCCATTGGAAGAAACAAATGTGAATTCATTATTCGAAAGAGAATATAGCTTCTGGCTCTGTCGGTGTCTAAGATAAAGTGTGTGAGTGTCGCCCCCGAGTTCCTCTTCCACTTCCTCCACTGCTTCCCGTCTTTCTTCCTCCAAGACTCATCGTCAGTTGTTGTGCGTCGTGTTTCTTAAATTAGCGCAACCAGACACGACGCACTGCAAAAAAAAAAAAAAGATAGCAAGCTCATCCAGGAACTTAAAGATTCAAATGTCTTTTGTACACTTGCTGAGGAAATGAGTAGAGCTCGTGTGCACATGGAAGAATTGGATTGGTGACTCGTGGGTTTGCTTCTTTCTGCAACACCGACATCTTTATTATGTTTTCCTATAAACCCATGATCGATTTTCTGAAGACCGGGGGTCTGCTGGCGTCTTTGCATTGACTTTGTGTGTAATGTCATCGCGCAAGAAAATTGCTTTGCATTTGGTGTGAACTAGGCATGCACCGAAATTAATATTGTTGGCCAGAACCAAATTAAATTAAACACTTGGCCGAAGGCCGAATAACCAAACAAACGGAGACAATTTTCTCTATTGCATGAATTAAATAGCCTTAATGTGCATTTTACTTTTTTAGTCTTGATTTTCAAAGAAAAAAAACTATTACAAAAGTACAATTTATTAATATTTATATTACACCGAACTTTTTTTTTTTTTTACATTCCGGCAGATATTATACCAGCAAAGCACAACAGAACTCACAATAGATAAATTTAAACAGACCTAACAATAACCCCTAAACCTCACAAACCACGTTGCCATAGAGATGAAAGATCCACCGGCAGTGTTGTCTCGTCCGTAGGTGTGCAATCAGGAAGCGTTTTTTCTATTTGTCATTCTAGAGGGCGTGGAACAACGATTTTGTTTTGTCGTTTAATCTGAAGAACCTGTTCCCTCAGAGACGCCACTCTTGCAGCCTTCGGTGGCTTCCAATTTTCAGGTGGCGTTGCAATGAAACCTCGCAGTGTGCAGCTTTCGAGTCTGAACTCGGAGAATTTCTCCTGCTGAGAGTGTAATTCCTTTTCTTTTTTTGCAGTGTATTTAGCCTGCTCACAGCCCCGCTGACCAGATTGTGCTTCTCTGAGGCCAGAGGCATTGTTTCCCCATTTCCCGTCCATAAAATCTGCTTCCTGAAACCAACATGCACTTCCAGTACACACACACACAGAGACAGAAACAACACACACACACACACACACAGTAACCGACTTGTCAACTATACTAGAGCTATCCCAGAATTCAAACAGAGTTGGGGGATGTGGGAATGTTGACATACACACATCCTGAGCATGATGAAAACAAGTCTACCTGCATTACCCACCCCAACACACACACACACACACACACACACACACACACACACACACACACACACACACACACACACACACACACACACACACACACACACACACACACACACACACACACACACACACACACACACACACACACACACACACACACACACTTTCCCACAGGATCTTGTTATGTGTACACTTGTACTCCGCCATGTGCTGGTATTTGCTCAGCGTCCCGTGCGACAAGGACTTTTCCACATCTTGTTATACTCGCGCTGCACATAAAATTACACATAACACGACTCCACTGATCTCTGTTTGATTTATGGAACGCTGGTTTTACTTTCAACATGTTTTCCGTCTGCTAATATGGGATTTGAATTGGGGGTAAACACGACATTCAAGTGTGTGTCAGAACAGAACAAAGCCTATCTAGTTTAGTTAGGGGGGAACGAGAGAGAGAGATTGGGCGTCTTAAGTGAGGTACCAGTCTAACGGAAGAGAAAACAGTTTGCCTGGACTGGAAAGAAAGTCCAACAGCATACAAGCAAACCAAAAAGCCTTCCATAGTAGCAGAACCTTGTTCACCGTTGACAGAAGAAACTGAGGCTCGCAGAGATCCATAACTCTACTGAGGCATGTCCTCCTGTAACGCTCAGTAGTTGCGTAATGGAAAAATTGATGCAGTTGAATCGGGAGGACGGAGACCGTGGAGCATTCATTACAAGGAGCCCACATATATTGAGGAGATTTTTGGTTTCGTTATACACCAGATCAACAAGTGGTCAGTGCAGGGAGTCCCCCCCCCCAAAAAAACCTCCCTATCCCGGTGAGAGTGACGTATTTAACTCTGATAATCACGTCTGTCTCCGTAGAAACGCTCCGTCTCCGTCTGAGAACATTTAGGACAAAGGGCAAACGACCTCGCGACTAGACTAAACATTCTATGAGTCGGGACAGAAATTTCCCGAGACAAGAGCAAGGATGTCATCCACTCCTTCTCCCGACAACCGGCACAGATATATTTTTCATCTCTCCGAGCAATCGACTTGTCCGGTTAGAACCCTTTTCCAAGTCGACTCTTCCAAGGATGTTTTTGCCTTAGAATCAACACTTCCGTATTGTATCCGATTAATTCATCTTTATCGGCAGGCTTTACGCACCGCAGGGTTTTAAGGCCTCAGTGATTAAAACCTCTACCTGAGAACGCCTCCTCCTCGAGCAAGATGTTTAAGGTTATTGCTGCCATAATCGCCGCCGCTGTAATTGATTGATGACACCTATAACATCTATGGGCATTGCTGTAATTACTGTCATTACAACGACCAGTACGACAGCGCTCAAGTACAACGGTATATACAACCGCTCCCTTTTCTTTGCTTTGTATCAAACCGATCAAGGACGTCGGACCCCAGAGTTTTTCTTCTCTCCCGTCGAACAGCTGAGCTTTTCTCTACAACATCGTACGGTATCCACCTGGCTCTTACAAATAACATTTAATTGAAGATTGACTAGAATTAATCTCGTTAACCTGAGCCTCTCCGCGACGCGATCTTCCAGCAGCATGGCAGGAAAAATAATGCTTTTAAGCTTTAAAGCTTTAAGCTTTTTTAAATAAGGGATTGAGATTGTAATTCTCTGCAGTAAATCACAGAATAATGCTCACACATCCGAGAGGCGCCCTGCATATTGCAGCATGTGGCGGCTGCTGCTGGCCTCTGGCAGCTGCCCAGTAAAACCAGTATTTCATCAGAGCAGCTTCTCCGCAAGCAAATGGTGGTAAAACATCTTCCCATCGGGTATTGAAAGACTTTATCAATTAAAGCTACAGTGTGTAATATTTGGAAGAACTTACTCACAGAAATTGAATATATTGTCCACAACTATGTGTTCATATATGTATAATCAACTGTGAGTGGGTTAAATATAGTTCAATGAGGTGGACCCGACCTCCGTTCGAGTCTCCATGTTTGCTACATCGTGTTGAATACGGTTGGTGCACGAAACTGTCCAGAATATGTCGCATTCGCATTGAAGTTTCAGACGCTACCGGATATGGAATCAGTCGTGCGCCACAATAAAGTGTCCCCTGCCGGGTGCTCAGTTGGTTGCGGTTTGCAACTTTACCACCAGATGCTGTCAGAAAATTTAAAATAAATTACACACTGGGGCTTTAAAGAAAGTCATAAATTACAATCCTTGATCTGTCCCTTTGTCCAGATCTGAGCCGAAATGACATGGGTCCAATTTCGGCACACGTCCTTCCACCAAGTTTTGTCCTTAGTCCTTCGCTTTTTGCACACATTAACTTTCAATGAATAAAAAAACAGATTCTCATCGGTATAAAGTCTCAGGTGAAAACATGTTTTTAAAAATCAAAACCTGAAATCTCTCATTTACAAAAAAGACCTTTTTGCAATGTCGCTCCAAAATCATGGTCAGACTCATCCTGTGTGTTTGACCTTTCCTTGATAGTTGTGTCTCACATTAATCAGCCCACCTGAGGCAAACTGAATGTATTTGACGTGTTAAAGGAAAAACTCCAGTCCAGTGTGTAGTCCCACAATTCACACAGTATGTGAGGACAAAAACGTAGGGAAGGGGGACTGATCTTGGCAAAAGGATGAGGACATTTCTAAAGCTTTGATTGTGTTCCCAGGAGCGCAGTGTGGCCTCGCTAATTATAAAATATGAGATGTTTGGAGTCGCCAGGACTTCGGCCAAACTGAATAACCACAAAAGAAAAACAACAAAATGAAACTAATTGCCTCTTGAAACAGAAAAAGAACAGAAAAGAAGAAGTAGAAGGGGAAAACTACACGCCTGACATATCACAGTGTGGTGATAATTGCCAAGACGTCATTACTGTGCATGATTCTGTTTGTTTGAGAATATGCCAAAAGAAAAAGAAAAAAATCAACCTATGATTTCTAGTAATGTTCTTCGGTTTACATCCTCTTCTTCCATCATTACTTTCTCTCTCCTCCTGCATGTTTTGCCTACGTCTTTCCTCTTTTCCTCCTGATATTCAGGCACATTTTCCTCTCTTCTCTTTGCGGCAGGTCATGATTTGCCATGTATCAGATCGTTGTTTTTGCCAACCAGCTTATCGACGCAGCATCTGTTACTCTGATGACTCAGAATCCTGAGCAGCAACAACCCCCCAGATTCATTAGACACTTTGCTTTGAGGTGGAGTCGAGGTCTGGAACTGCCCCTGAAGTTATTCTGACTTGACGACAGGAAGTGCAGGAGGAGGGGGGGGGGGGGGGGCAGAGAAAGTCCTGATGAAATTCCATCATGCTGCTTTGCAAGTGTGACGAGCCTGCAGATGGGTAAAGTCACAGCAGAGCCCGCGGCGCGTCAACGGGTCTCAAGGCCTCTAATTTAACAATCTGAGCACATGTAGGTGTTCAGGCGTGTCCAAAAATCCTCGTTAGCCAGTTTAACGGCAGAAGAAAAAGGTCACTGGAACGCATGGTTCAAAAGTGGTTGTACTTGAGTCTCTTAATCAATTAAGAGTGTGTTTTGGGGCACAGCATGCAAGAAACCAATCAGAGTGCAATAACAACCATGTAGTATACGAAGCAGAGAGTACACGTGTTGGGCGCCCGACAATGAAAGTGATACCTTGACAGCATGCGCTTAAAAATGTTTGCTGGTTGCACCAACAACGTACCTGTGTAAACATCTTTGTACGAACAATACGTCCATGTAATTGTCCTTCCTGGTTAAAGGTTGAAGTATTCATTTTTGAATGGGACAAATTACACCTGCTTTGGTCTGAAACTGGCAAGGACACTGGCCTTGTCGTAAGCACCCGCTTTGCGCCGGACGTGAGGTAGAACTCTTAAAGGTAAAGCGAACACAAAAGTCTCACATTGTCAATGTCATTACGTGCGTTTGCTTCGACTTCTCAGTATCAGGTCAAGTAACTAATTTGAAATAAACAATTCCCGTCATTCATTATGAATGCACAATGAAGTATTTCTACATTTTCTGTTTTGCTCATAATGGAGCTGCAACAGTAAACCAATAAATCGACTACTAAATGAATCGCCAATTATTTTAATAAGTAGTTTTTATTAAGAAAGAAAGTTCTCGGATTTCAGCTTCTTAAATGTGAATATTTTCAGGTTTCTTTGCTCCTCTGTGACAGTGAACGGAATATATTTGGTGCGTGGACAAAACAAAACATCATCTTGGGGTTTTGGGAAACACGATCAACATTTTTTCACCATTTTATGAACCAAACAACTAATCGATTAATCAAGAAAATAATGGACAGATTAGCCCTAGCTCATGAACACTGGCTTCATTTTATTTTGACAAAATAAATCTGCTGCAAATGAGAAGCCGTATATGCAGAGTGTGGTTATTGATCTGGATGACTTCTGTGAATTCCAGCGCCGCACCAGACGGGAGCTTGTTAACAGGAAATACTGTTATTGTGACCTCCTGAACTCGTGCAGGGAGACGGCTTCAGGCGATGCTCTGCACTGCAGCACATGGGCAGAGGAGGCGAACATTGTGAGAGGAATATTCAGGTAGGTCAGCAGAGGGACAGTAGCACCCATTTCAAATGTACGGGAGTTGTGAACATTTACAACCACCGATAATCGCTAACGGCCTCAGATTCAACGGAGATGGTAAAATGAATTCATGGTTCTTCCGCTAAAAAGGTCGGTGCCTCCTAGAGGCTTCAATTAAATTATTGCAATAGGAAACTGCGATGCCATCGTGAGCCATGTGTTTTCTCTCCAAGTGTATTAACCCAGAATTTTATCAACGCGGAAACATAATTTCATTCAGCTTAAAAAAAAACAGAACTTTGCCAACCATTTTGAGCATTAACGTGAGATAATAAATGCTGGCCGTCAGCCAAGAAAGATTGTAGACATAGAAGAAAAAAATCTGACCACCGTGAACTCGGCTAAAAGTGCCACATCGACCCTATTTGGAGTGAAACAATATTCAGCAAACTGAGGGGGTCCATTAAACGATGAAACTGATCTTCTCTCGCACACTAAAGTGAGGCTTCGGCTTTGACTTAACTTTATCAAATGCGAGTTTGCGGCCAACAGCTTCTTCAGCGGAAACTCCGAGTTTTTGAGAAACCATTTAGGAATATATTTAAAACAATATACTGAGTCATGGCTTTCTCTCTTGGATGATGCCAAACAAACAAAATGTGCCATTTCTCCTCGACTGAATGAGCAATGATAGTTAAGACGCTAATAAAGCCAATTCCTGCTTCATTACTCTGTAATGTCTCTGGCTAGATACACATGTTTTTACATGGTGATGTAATTTTCATAATCGATTTTGCTCCTAAGTTATGTAGGAAATGGTTCACCGTGTAACCTACCATGCTTTCTATAAGCTTAATTTGAAGTCACAGTGTCACAGCAATACATTATATTTATTCAGGAAGCCCATTATAGTTTATTTGCCACCATCGAAAATTACTGGTATTTCCATTTGGGTAAAAATAATTTTCACCTTTTAAAAACTATGACTCGCTAAGTTTCCCACAAAGTAAGCACTGGAGTTAATTTCTTTAACACTAGCCGATGGGTAAATGTTGAATTGTGGACTTCTAGAGAAAATATTGTTCATCATTTCACCAAAAACGATGAACAACCCATGTCAGTCAACCTTAACCCTAAGCATCACTGCTATAAACCCTGTGGCTCCGCCTTAAAACCATGCTAACGCAAACATTTGCCATTATGATTACGCCTTAGGAGGTCAATATGCCAAAGGCCAATATGGGTGTCTCCTACCTGTAAAATAAATAAAGTATTGTTGCAATAAAGTTGAATAAACTAGTGTTACAACAGTTAAATAAAGATTTTATGAAGAAGTGACGTTAATTACGCTGCTGTCGCAATTTAATCAATCAAAGCATTACTGCTGGTACTTTTAATTTTAAGCACCCGGCTCATCTTGTGCAGGAAGCTTATGGTAGGACAATGACAACTAGCAGTTTTTTCTTTAAGTGTTACTGGTCAGCAGCATTAAATGTGAGGATTTATTCACTGAGACGAAACGCCGACTTGAACGAACAGTGCTCCGATTCACTCGCTGATGCCAACGGGCTGACAGGCTAGCTCCCGGACTAAATATTTGCTAAATACAACAATACTAAATATCGATTAAATACTCGTTTGGGAATTAGTGAAGCGATTAAAAAAACGTAAAGTAAAGCGATACTTGTGTTTTTTTCCCGCCTTTACTACTGTAGTGGGAGAAACATATAAATAATGCGATGACATAAATCACTGTCGCAGAGCGGCCCGCATTGAACAGCGAGCAGGATTCCTGCGTCCTCACTTACAGCACTCAGCAATTCACCGAAGCTCTTAAAGACTGAAGAGACGCTGATCGATAAATCTATTCTCCACGTGGACCGAGGCCGCCGCCGCGCTTTTTCTCAATCATATCCCATGCCGCGACTTAAAGCCTGGCACGAGTCCCTGGCTGCCATTCCACGCGTCACTCCCAATGATTGAGCTGAAACTGTGAGCGAATCTCCAGGACACCGGGAGTTGGAGCAGAAAGGAACATGATTCAAATGATTCAGACGAGTGCAGCACAGCCACCAGACGACGTTAGGCAGGAAAGAGGCACCAAGCTGAACCGACCCGATGAAGACAAAGTTATTAACTAGACTAGACAGTGCACATTGTGTATTTTGCAAAAGCTAGCCCGACGGCCATTCATAAAGCTGGCAACAAATCGCATTGCTCAAACTTAGGGTTGGGTCGGTTCTCTTATCCATTCTGATTTTCGATTCCAATATGGTAAAAAAATTGGGGGTCCAATGTTTACATTACAAAAATATCTTTATTCTTTTATATGTGTCAACTGAAATATTAACCACAGCCCATTTTTCCATGTTGCTCAGACTTTAGGCGTGGATGCTAAAGGCTAGCTTGTATTAAAACACAGACGCTGTTACGTTGAAGCGTGACATAGACAGAATATATATATATATATATATATATATATATATATATATATATATGTGTGTGTGTGTGTGTGTGTGTGTGTGTGTGTGTGTGTGTGTGTGTGTGTGTATATATATATATATATATATGAATCTCTCTTCGGATTAAGTTCAAATTTTTTTCGGTTCCCAACCCTACTCAAACTATTGTCTCACATCGCCAGGCCTATCTCCAAATGTGCGAGCAACAGATTGCTCGCCGCGGATCACGTAACGGCCACTGGTGTCATTATAACTCGGGGTTTTCCTAAAGCCCCAGTGTGTCATTTTTGTAATTTACTGGCGGCATCTGGTGGTAAAGTTGCAAACCGCAACCAAATGAGCGACCGACAGGGGACACTTTATGGCGGCGCACCAATGATTCCATTTCCGGTTTTCCGGCAGCGTCTGAAAATTCAACGCAAGCGGGAGAGAGAAGAACAAAGTGTGTAAAGTCAAGGGAGGAAATGAAGAGACATCAGAGGTGAGACACTGATCTACTGTTTCTACTCCCTTCGCTTTTGGGTCTGTACTTTTTCAGCTTTTCCTACCTCCAGCGCCCGCCGGGCGATGATGGATGGCGGCGACGGTGACGGATGGTCTCCGTGGCCCCGGCGAAACTAAACCACAATCAATTAAGTGCCTCGCTCTGCTCTGAACTGTAAACGAGACAATCAGGGAGATACACGTCATCTCCCCCCCCTCCGCCGACAACGGGTACGCGCGAGGGGAGAAATGATGGCTGCGTCAGTCGGGGTGAAAAACCGCGGAGCGACGAGGCGACGGCAGCAGAACAGCAGAAACAGAGATAACGCGAGCGAGACGATATTGTGGGCTGATTCCAAGACTGATATCGAACCGGCCAGTCGCTGTCGTCGCTCAGAGGAGACCGGGCTGCAGAGGATGACCATATGTTTCTTATTATCAGTTCATCTTGTTTTGTTTGGAAGAGACTGTTCCGCAAACTCAACCAGAAACAAAAGTGAGGTCCTCAGATCGCCTGCTTTTAAATCACCAACCTTAGAATCTGAAAAACCTCAGAAATGTTCGGCATTACAGATAAAATAAATTGGAATAAATCATCAAGAATTCTCGTCAATGAATGAATCAGCTACTCTCTGCCGGGGGGAACTTGAAGTCCTGGATGCAGTCGGTTTGTTCACCCACTAATATTAATCACAGAACTGATTCATAACACAAACACAAATTTAATAGATTCCTCTTCAAGCATGCATGAATATTTAATTATGATGTCGTGTAATTTATATCATTATTAGTAGTAGAAGTATTAAGGGTTGTAACTGGAAGACGTAAACAAATGAGAAATATTTCTGAGTTTATTTTTTGACAATAATATTCACATGGACCAGAGAAAAACAGACAAAAAAATGCCAAAGCATGTATATGTTAGGCACAGTTATGTTATGTATCAGATGTTTCCATATGGCAATGAGTGAAATGTAAAGTAGTTTGATTGTGACGCTTCATTTTTGGTTGCGTTGTTGCTGCCAGTTAAATAAACTGTTAGCAGGAAGGTCACCGAGGGACAGACGGGGGGAAATGGAAGCTAGCAGCAGAGAGAACTGAAGTAAGACAAAAGATGGAAAATGAATAATAATGGGATGAAGAATGTTTCCGGGGGATTGAGAGGAGTTCTATCCACACGGTGGCCGTCGGCCTGCAGCTGTAATGAAACTATCCGTTTTCATTAAAACCAAAATTGGAGGGAAACACACACACACACACACACACACACACACACACACACACACACACACACACACACACACACACACACACACACACACACACACACACACACACACACACACACACACACACACACACACACACACACACACACACACACACACACACACACTGGACAGCCAACAATCTCTGTAACCTCCCCGTCATCCCATTTGCCTGATCTCTTTCGTCTGTTGGAAGCGTTGCTGGGTGCATGTGCTCTGATACTCTCCTGCACTTCGTCCCAATATGTTGGTGTGTGCGTGTGCTAAATATATATATATATATATATATATATATATATATATATATATATATATATATAAAAAACATATATCGAAGCCTGTGTGCTGGCAGGAAATTCCCCTGCTGGAGGAAACCTTCACAGTAACAGAACGAGTAAAGAATTTAAGACGGCAGTATGGCGTCTAATAATATCATTGTGTCTGGGAGACGATGGTTTTAAAAAAAACTCTTGTTTAATTTGCTGCCAAACAATAGCCAAGTTATCTCCACAACCTCCCAAAGGCAAACGACGTCTGCCTCCAAACCCTCTGTGACATTTTTAAAAAAGGGATTCGTGAAAATGGGGATTCAAGGGTGTGTGCTTGGAGCAGAGGAGAGGGCGGGGAGGGGGGGGGGATACCACCAGGGTTTCGGAGAAGTATTTGAATTGGCTGCTTTCAGCATTGAGCCACAGCGGAGGGAAGCCGCCGCAGAGCGGGGATGGGAGGAGCGATGGTTTGCGGTGGCGAGATAACGCCGAGGCCCGGCGAAGGGCTGATAGATGAGGGCGGCGCCAAGGTCAGCCCGGGAGCGGCAGATGACTGCACAACATTATCACTCGGCGCTGCGCCCGCTGGGCGTGTGCGCCTCCATACGTCCACGTCTGCGGCTGCACAGGCATGAATGAATGTGGAATACAAACTATGATATTTTTTTTTTCAGAGCAAAGATTCAAATGTGACTATTAAAAAACACGTACATTATCTACAACCAGTTACAGAGAGCGGCCAGAAAAACACAGCAAACAGCTTGGAAACCGGTTTCAAACCTCTAATATCTACAAGACATTTAAAGGAAGTTTGGGTTCACCTCTTTAAATTAATTAATCGGATAGTGCTGCAACAGTTAAACGATTAATCGATTAGCAATCGACTACTAAATGAATCTAATCTATTTTGATGATCGACGAATCGGTTTAAAGGTCAAAATAATTCTCTGATTTCAGCTTCTTAAATGTGAATATGAATATGTTCTGGATCCTTTGCTCCTCTGTGACAGTGAACTGAATATCTTTGGTGTGTGGACGAAACAGAACATCCTTTTTCATCATTGTACGGACCAAACAGCCAATGGATGAGGGGAAAATAATGCACAGATTAGTCGATAATGACAATAATCGTTAGTTGCAGCCGTAGGCGGTGCACCTCGGGTCAGTACGGAAAAGCCGTCTGTGCTCTGTGTGTACAGGAGGGAAGAGCCGCTCTCGCCAAACAGAGCTGAGCTATGAGAGGTATGCGAGAAAGTATGCGGGGAAGGAGACAATGATTGGAACTATGCGGAGGGGGAGGGAGGAGAGGAGGTGGCAGATAATGAAAAGAAAGTGAAGCGGCAAGATGAAGATATGGAGGTGTGTGTGTGTGTGTGGTGGGGGGGGGGTGAAGAAGAGGGAGGATGGACTAAAGGAGAATGAAGAGGAGAGTGGGGGGAGGATACAGATGGGAGGAGTGAAGGGGGGAAGGGCAACAGAAGGGGGGAAGAGAAGAGGGCGGGGGAGGGATGAGGGTGAAAAGAGGAAGGTAGAAAAGATAAAGGAGGAGGAGGAGGAGGAGGAAGACAGATCCAGTGGGAGACGTCCAGGGAGGTGATTAAAGAAAAAGATAAGGAGACAGGAAGAGGGGATGCTAAAGAGGAAACGCATCCAGAGGGGAAGAACTTTGTCCCTGAGCATTTCCTGATGTCTTGATTCTCCACAGTCGGGAGACGCTCAGAGAGAGTCCAGTGTGCAGATAGTGTGAAGAGGCCGGCGAGGGCAGACGGAGGACGGACGACTGAGTGTGTGTGTGTGTGTGGTCTGTCGGTGAGCGAGGTTCTGTAATCCCGATTGTCCTTCTTCGACTCTTTGTGTTCTCGTTCCCGCATTTTTTCCTCTTCTGCAGTTTCCGCACACATTCGCCCTTTTAGTCAGTCAGAGTCTGCAGCTCGTAATTCCAACCGAGGACAGAGGGTGAAGAGGGCGAGTTGAACAAGACAGCGAAGATTAAACACCAGCCACCAAACGCCTGCACCCCGACACCTCACACATCTCTGCTCGGCACCCCGACACCTCACACATCTCTGCTCGGCACCCCGACACCCCGACACCTCACACATCTCTGCTCGGCACCCCGACACCTCACACATCTCTGCTCGGCACCCCGACACCCCGACACCTCACACATCTCTGCTCGGCACCCCGACACCCCGACACCTCACACATCTCTGCTCGGCACCCCGACACCTCACACATCTCTGCTCGGCACCCCGACACCCCGACACCTCACACATCTCTGCTCGGCACCCCGACACCCCGACACCTCACACATCTCTGCTCGGCACCCCGACACCGAACTCACACCACCTCCACAGACCACCACGGTTAGTGACGAGACGGTTACAGGAGACGAGCTCCACGGTGACGCCGGTGGCGGTTACCTCACTGGCTCCGCCGGCGATGAATTTTCTGTTCTGTTGAAAAAGCAACAACGTTTGGCTGCTGGGGCTACGTTTCAAAAACGGGGCTATAACATTGCATTACAAACGCTGGGGTGACTCTAGGTGAAATCAATTCAATCATATTTCATTACAGAGACTAGAACATGTTATTGGGATTATAAGAAACACATGAGGTTGGTTTAAGTCATACTTATATAATATATTTGTTCAAGTAAACAAAGACGACACAAAAGCTAGTCATGGAGTTCCCCAAGGTTCAATGTTGGGATCGATACTTTTCAACTTAAATAAGCTTCCTTTTGGCAATTATCCTCAGGAATAACCACATCAATTTTCATTGCTACGCAGATGACACGCAGTTGTATTTATGTATAGTGTCAGGGAGTCAAACTTCAGGAAAGTCTTAGATATAAAGTTCTGGATGACCTGTAAGTTTACTTCTAAATTCAGGCAAAAACAATATCTGACCATGTCTGACTTTGGGTGGCATAACATTTGCCTCCAGTTCTACTCGAAGGAACGAAGCACTAATTATTCACCAGGACACGTCCTTTGACTGACACATAAATCAAGTGGAGGACAGCCTTCCGCTGCCTCCTTCTTCTAGCCTGTCACTAAAAGGAGGACTGACAGGAACTCGAAAAAGATCCTATTTCTCCCACATTGGCTTCTCTGCATTCATATCATTGTCGAGATATATACTGTAGAAGTTCATGACACTGACAGATCATATATAATGTTAAAGATTTCATTAAATAATTACAAAGGGGTGGAAATGACCCCAACTACTCTCTAAAGTCCTGTTCATACTCTACAACCAAAAGGTTCAATGAAGTCACTGTCGCTCATTGAGGCCCACTGCAGTCTGACCGGTGATCTGTGCTGCATCACTGCAAAAGTTGCACGGTTGTTAACTTCTGTTCACATCTCACTTTATGCCGAAATAAATCCAACACCGGCAGGGCAGTCGCTCTCTAACATGCAGCTATGTCCACAGAGATTTCCCTCTCAATGAATTTGCCCCACAACAAATAGATTTTCCCTTTTTCTGACATCTGATGGACGAGACGCCGCCGATGCTCCTCTGAAGTTGACCTCTCCTCTGTGCCAGGCGAGGCATCTTTTTTTCCGCGGCACCTTTTTCCGTGTTGACGCTGCAGGGCCGACCGCGTCAAAGCTGCAACATCCCACTCCAACTTTCCTAGATCGCCACCGTCTCGCCCTCCTGGCTCAAGGCGCAAACCTCCACACATTCCCCCAATTTACTGCTGACATCTCCACTAGGTGGGGGGGGGGGGGGGAGGGAAGAAAAAGAAATTCGAAAATGAAACGCTGGGAGGGGAATCCTGCAGCAATCGAGTGCTATTACATTATCTTGTCAGGGAGCGACGGTGAGCAAGCGGAGCGCTGGGTTGTGAACAGCAAGCATCCGAGCGTTCGAGGAAATACAAGCAAACATGAAAAGATGGAGGGAGGGAGGGATGGAGGGATGGAGGTAAAGATGTAGTTGGAGTGCGGTTAATTCTGCTGACAACTCAATTTTAAGGGCTATTTGCCTTGTTTGTCACTGGCAGATTGGAGGCTGAGGAGGTTGGTGTGTGTGTGTGTGTGTGTGTGTGTGTGTGTGTGTGTGTGTGTGTGTGTGCGCTCGCTCCCCTGAAACGCAATCTTCATCCTCAAACTCACTGGATCGGGGTTAAATCACAGACTCAACCAGCAGCAAACGAGTGGTGTATGTTTCATACACAGATATAAAATCCTCTCTAACATACTGTAGTAGAGGTTCAAACGTAATTTATCAGTTACATATCTTCACACGGTTGAAATCAATGAGTAACGAGGAAAAGACTCCCACTTCCCTTATTCATTTATGCAGCGATTTCCCGTCCACAGCAGCATCATCGGAAGCACAATCGGAAGTGAATTGAAGGACACGCTTCTTGGATATTTAACTCGGGGGTTATTTAATATTCCTGGAAATAAAAATGTTAAAAATGCCAATGAAAATAAAAAAAGAGGAGCGGGATCGAATTGAATCAGTGTCTCCATTAGTTAGAGTAGAGGCTGACAAAGGCCCCCCCTCCCCACACACACACACACACACACACACACACACACACACACACACACACACACACACCCCCCACCCCCCCGCCGTTTTCTGAGAAAAGGAACCCGCGAATCCGCCAAAGTTTCGCTCGGCCCTTACGAAGAAAAGGGCAGGACAATGTGACGGGGCTCGGCGGAGTGCTTAAAGAAGGCGGAGAGGACAGAGTGCCTCCGATACGCGGCACAAAGAGGGAGGGGAGATGAAGAGGTAGGAGAGCGAGTGAGAAAGAAAGAAGGTTTGGTTTGGTGGGAGAAGGAGTGAATCATTAAAGTGAGGAAAAGAATCTGTGGGGGAGACAGGAGGATGGGGGCCAGGGGGGGGAAATGTACGAATGGCTAATTGACAGCCCTGAGCAGACCGGAGGCGGGTCAGGCTGACATTGAGTCAGCTGAGCATGGAGCGTGTCACGATGCGTTTAAAGACCACGGCGGAAATGTGTGATGATGACCAGCCCGAAGATGAGGCTTCCTGCTCACTTTGAATTCCAGCCTTTTACCTATGGGGCTGAGTTTCTTGGTAGAGACCATCTGCAAGGTGCTCGGACGAACAACCACTGCTCCTTCGCGTCGACGGAGACGGTTTGCAAGTTCTCGACACGTGGATCCCGAGGTGAAACCGGCGGGGTTCAACCGGAGGGAGTTCACTTCAGCCGTTTGTCAGACACCAACGACGGAAAAGGTCTGGAAAAATTGGGTGCGGACGAATGAAAGGAGGCAGGAGGTGACTGTCCGAGTCAGATACGTTCCACACACCAGAGATATTCAGTTCACTGTCACAGAGGGGCAAAGAAACCAGAGGATAATCAGATTGTTCCTTCATAAAACCTGCTTGAGCCGATTAATCGATTATCGAAATAGCTGGCGATTAATTTAGTAGTCGATTACTGATCTTGCGGCTCCACCCGTGTTGTTCATATATGGGCATTTTCCGGAGATTTTACTTGGGGAGCTGGGAGGAAAAGCTCTGGAAGATGTCCAGAGAAACATTTGCGGACATCCCAGCCCGTCCGGAATGTGTGTCAGGAAAACTGTGCCGACTTCGGTGCGTGACTGAAAGCAGCTCTACGTCCCGTTCGGTCTGGGAAGACCTCGGGGTCCTCCAGGCGAAGGGGTGGGCCGACGACGTCTCGGCTACAGGTCTCATCCTCTATACTGCAACTGCGACCTCGGCCCAAATGAATAGAAGAAAAGGGGATGGATGCAGTCTTCGACGAGGAGAAACTTTCTGATTGAACCTCACGTTTGCTTTTAAGACGTGCCGGCATGAAAAGGGTTCCCTCCTCCACCATTAGTGCCGCATAAATCATCGTTAATTCACAACGGAGTTACTTAACACTTGTAATTCCGCAGCCCGTTTGCGTCCTTCCGCCTTCGGCTATACGAGGTTTCAATTTGCGCCCCGTAATAGGCGGCCATAAATCACGAGCGTAGCCGCTGTATAGCACACGCACGCGCTTTCAGGGAGTATTAGCCAACTTTTTTTTTTAAACGTACGCTTATGGGGGATTACGTCGGATTCAGAGCCTAAAAGAAACACTTGAATCACTTCTCAGGAGAAGGCGACAACTGTGGTGATGAACGTGAAACCGAGCGGGCGCAGAATCGAGGAAAAAAATGATCCGATGATCCGCCGACAAACAATCAGCTCCTCGCCAGAAGTAGCAGAGGTGAGAGGAAGGAAGGGTAATGAACCATGCCTGGGTCATTTACTGGCTCACTGTTTGACCTTTCAACTGTGACCTTTTAACAAAAAGAAGGAGGGGGGGTGGGGGGGGTGGGGGGGCTGAACAATCAGGGCAGAAAAGAGGAGGGGCTCAAAGAAACACAAAGAGACGCTTCAAGTTAAGACCCTTCAAAGATATTCAATTATAATTATTCAGCAAGAACATCTACACACAGCATACAACACAAAATCCTTGACTTTGAGAGCATCTCCCAGACAAACCGCGCCACCGCCATATCCTGAATTTACTAAATTGTTCTATTCACCGAAAAACACGTTTGTGTATTATGCACAGGTGCCACATTAACAGGCCCATTAATGCGCTGATGTGCCAGAAACTGCAGGATTCCCTAAAAGGCCCCCGGTGATCGTGGTGATAACCTTTTATTGCCCAGCAGATGCTTCTGCTCTCTAAATTCTACGGTCATTCATCTTTTAAATTTCTTTAGAAGTGACAGTTCTGCATGACTCACGAACCACACGAGAGGACAGTGAATGCACCACAATTGACATCAGAGACCCACGAAAAAAGCCTGGAAGCCAAAGACGAGCGTTTACAATCTATTGCCGATTTTTTATTTTTTATTTCATCCATCTATAAACAATTTCATTTTGTCTGTTCTCGTGTCAAAGTCCTATATGGGGGAAATAATGCCTTATTATGTATTTTCTTTCTTCCCGCTCCAACACTATGAAGGCCCGTTGAGCGTGGATCTCAGGCTCCCTCAGAAACACACCCCCCAGGCGAGGTGACCCCGTTTCACATCAACAGTGTTTTATCCAACAAATTATTCACAGTACACACAGTGAGCATGTCGGGCTGTAAAATGTCTGTATAGATGATGAAAAATGGCAAATCGGCGTGTATTATAGAGCTGTAAAATTTAGTCAGCCTATTAGTGGATCTACATATAATTATTCAGCAAGTAAATGATTAAATGTGTTGTTCATTTTTTGGCATAAATGCTGAAATTTGACGGTCGTACCCTCAGAAATGTGACGATTTGCTGCTTTTTCTTATTCTACATTATCCAGTAAATTGACTATTTAAGTGAAAGTACACATTATTTATCCAACTAACTGATTGGAAGGTCACATTTGCATGCTTATTTTGAGCTAATCAATCACAGCAGCCCATAGTTTTGAAAAGCCATTTGTCAATCATTTGCCACCATCACGTTTGGGGGTACCTCAAGGCTCGATTTTTGGGACCAGTTTAATTATATATTCAAATGTTCCCACTGGGTGATATCATTCGTAGAGATTGGTGTTTGTTTTCCGTGTTATGCTGACGACACGCAGGCGTATGTCACCGTTGAGGGCAGTGACCTCAGTTGTCTACAAGAGTATTGTACTCAACCAAAACAGAAAACTTAAATGTTGTCTGGGATTAACGAGCTAACTGCCTCTGGGGAGACTGCACTGGAACTAGTAATCCGGTGGCGGACATGGTAAAACGCAGAATAACAAAAAAACGTAAATTGAATAAATCGTCCCTGTAGATTTCCAGTATGTTTCCGAATTGATTGTTAGGTGATTTTAATTGCTCACTAAGGCACTGCCTGCTCTGACTCCTCAGTATATCTCAGATCTTTTATCTTTTATCTTGCTGCCTGAACTTTGAGATCCTCGGGACATGGGGCCTTCTTTCCCTAACAGACTCGCAGCCGAAGGCTTAAGGGCGACAGGGCTTTTGAAGATTACAGCCCCGGGGCTCTGGAACACCCTGCCCGAGGAAACACGTCGGGCTGAGTCGGTGGCTTCTTTTGAAAATCTATGCTTAAACAGACTTGTATCGCAACTGCCTTTCCCCATTTGAACACATTGTAGTTCTTATTCCGTTTGTGGTTTTCACCATTTTTAATTTTGAATGTGGTTCGTTTCGTTCTTTCATTCTCGCATTGCTGTGTCCTTGTCATGGGAAGCACTTTGTCACTTTGCGCTACTCTATTTAAATAAGGACATTATCACCGTAGAAATGTCAAAACCTGCGATCATAGGTTTTAAGAAGTTGGGATAAGTAGAGCTAAAGGCTCAATCAGACACAGTCAGGGGGAGATGTGAGGAGAAAAAACAAATCAATTGAGCTGGACACACACTTAACAGAAAACAAATGTCAACAGGGTTTAATTCAGGAAATGAATTACCTCTCTAGTTCCAAGTGAAGGGCACCTTCCTTTAAAGCACCACACTACAGAAAGGGAAACGGCTGAGAGCTACATTAGTCCAAAGCCCCCCAAATATATATACACATGCACCTGAAGACACTTCATCTCATACTTTCTAACGTGATTATGTAAAACAGGAAGTGCGCAGGAGGCAGTTTACAGTTACAGCGAGGAGCAGCGTTTAGAGGCCCATCCCCGGGCCGGACACGACAGCGTGTTGCTCTTCGGAGGCCGATTCAGCCTGCGTCTGTTGTTGCTCAGACTAGTTTAATGGACTGAAGCCGCTACTCCGCCGTTGCTTTGGCGACAGGAGACTGTACACGGGCATGCACGGAGGGCGGCGGCCAAGTTTTGCCCGAGCTCTTAATAAACCGCCGTTGGCCGCGTTCCTGTTTGGTTGTTGGCCGCAGGATTTGTGGCTGTGGATTTGTTCCGCCGTCCAAGCTGAATCTATAAACAAGCTTTTGCTGGCAGCGAGTAAATTAGTAAGAGTCTAACTTCTATTTACACGTTACTTCTACAAACGAGAAAATACCACAGTTGATTTTTCGCGGTGTTAAGAAAAGAAGACGCCCATCGCAGTGGGGTTCGGCAACTTTTATGGAATTGGAATACTGATGATGTCCACGGTGGACGATTACATCATGAGGGATGGGATCCCAGCAATTGATTAGAATCAAGGTTGTGTGTTCCTAACTTGACTGAAAGCCACACACCAATATGTAGAAATGAAATGCAAATAATTGCTTCAAGCCTGGACGTAAACAGCCAATCAGAATTGCTCCCTACCCCCAGTCTATGATTGGCTGGTTTTTCAAGGGATATTCAGCCACGGACGTATTTTTACGAGAGAAAGAGGGATTTTTACGACAAAGAGGGATTTTAAGATACAAAAAAAGTACAGAATGACAGAAAATAACACCACAAACATTCCATCACAGCCCCAGGTGAGTAGAGATTTTTGCGTTTGTTTCTTAGTTGCGGCGCCCATGGCCTATGGTTGAAAATCCCTCGAAAAACCAGAATAAATTGTTTCATCTCTATACCAAGATATTGTTACGTATCTTTTCAAATGATGAGAGTTGATGAATAAACTAATTGGCAACATGGCAATTTTTCTGGCAAATTCAATGAATCATGTATCTGACGAGTCAAGGGTTTAGTTTGTCATGCAAAAATGAATGCATTGAATCAATAAATTAATTCATCTTGTATTGACTGAGTTTATATGGACGTTAACAAGATAAAGAAGCAGATTCTGTCCCAATTAACCTGCTCGGATGAATATAATATGTGCATTTGTTACATTAAGAAACACTTTCTGACTACAGTCAGACAATCAGAGGATGGCAGCGGTTGCTGTTCTGGAACGCAACTCTTAACGCGCAGTCTGTGATTGGCTGTTTTTTTTTTTGGTGCATTTTTAATGAGGCTGCGCCACCTCGAGCGAGCGCGTAGGCAGAGTTGAGCGCGCACAATATGTGGCACAATAATTGCGCCATATAGAGTTGCGTTCCAGAACAGCAACCGCCGCCATCCTCTGATTGAAAAACGGGATTTTGCAACGGCCGTCCCATCGGCGAGACCCAGAGTCGTCGAGTCGTCTGCAATATCCTGACTGTGGTGAATAATTACATCACAGGCCGCAGAGTGTGACACAACCATGACCTGCTGAAATTAGCTCAATTCATGAGGTTAAGAAAAAATAAGATAAGTGATGACAGAAAGTGTTTCTTAATGTAACAAATGCACATAATCTGCTTCTTTATGTTGTTAACGTCCATATAAACTCATTCAATACAAGATTAATTAATTAATTGATTCAATTCATTCGCTTTTGCATGACAAACTGAACCCCCGACTCGTCAGATACATGATTCATTGAATTTGCCAGAAAAATTGCCATGTTGCCAATTAGTTTATTCATCAACTCTCATCATTTGAAAAGATACGTAACAATATCTTGGTATAGAGATGAAGCAATTTATTCAGTTTGATCGTTTCTGCACTATTTTTGACGAGTAATCAATTAATCTGGGACCTGAAAAGTTTTGAAATCAAATCAACAATTGATATGAAGTGAAATGAAAGAAGATAAGATATTCACGGGGGAATCAGCAGCAAAGTGGATAGTCTTTTTTTTCAAAAACTATACACAGAGGAGCGTAACAATAATTGCACATGGAGTATGAAATATTGCACAGTCGGTGATACACGGCGAGAGGATTCAATCCAGCGTGTTCACGCGTTGACATGATCGTGACAATTTCTCATCACTACGTTGAACATGTGTGGTGAGTGAGATTGGGCCCTGGGGGGGGGGAAGATATAAAGCATCCATCACTGGACTAAGTGTTTTACGGCCCGTCAGCACTGCACAGATCCCAGCGACCACCTACCCGCAGAGAAACTACCGTCAAAGACGCCGCTCGCCGTGTTATCGTTGCTGCACCGACGCGATCCGACCAGTCGCCTGCTCCGTGCTGGTACAAAGAGGGACGGCGAAGAGACATTTGACTTTGTTTCTCCACAGACGTCGTCTCAGACACGTCTAATCTTCTCACCCCCCCATGCTGCTCGATCGTCTGACTGTCAGTTAACCCGGCGACGGCAGATTAATGATAAATCAATCCCCCTTTAATTCACTGTAAAGGTCTCCCCTCCTTTTAGCCGGATAAGCTGCTACAGGACGAGACTTCGGCAGACAAAGATGATTACGTATTCGAGTTAAACGACAGCTTTGGGAAGTTTCTTGTCTCAATCTGCCCACATCAGAGAGATCACACTACGGAATTTATCTGCAACTTTTTCCACAGCCAAAGCGTGGAAAACTGCAATGGCACTCGGTGGAGATCATACCGTCACCAAGGGCCAACAACCGTCACTTTAATTCAATCACGCTGCATCAAATTGGACGCATCCATAAATATCAGTCCTCTGAAGATGCCCGTTTTTTTTTCCATCAAGATCTATTAATTATTTCCTGGGAAATGAGGGAAAATGTCAAAACTGCCCTATCTCGCAATGTTAAAGAAAAAAATATATTTTCAAATCCATAATAATAATCACAATCATAATAATCTCTGCCAACAAACTAGCAAACAAACCAACACACGGACGGAGGGTGAAAACAGAGCTAGTGCTGAAATTAATGAAATAATAATCAATCATTTTCATTCATCAAGCAAAGAGAAAAAGTCCCTCATTGTTTACTTCAGCCTCAACTCGTTTTTCTTTTCCCTTTTTTAAAATGTATATTCTGACAGATTACAGACTTCACCTTTAAAAAGCAAACAAACAGACGAATCAATACTGAACATAATCACGAGCTGCAGCCATGAACACACCTGGGGAATTAATCATCTTTTTTAAAAAAAAAAAAACTATAAAATTGTTGGGGGTTTTTTTTGCTGGCAGCGACGTTTCCCTGAGCAAAGATTGAATTGTTAAAGGCGTTTGTTAAAAGTGCTTTACCTCGTTTATTAATTTATCATAGAGCAAATAGAAAATGCATCGGGGAGACGATACACCCACACTGTAGATTTCCTGTCTCGTCACTCACATATTTATCATCCCTGAAGAAGAATGTGTCAATATTAATGAATACAATCTGCAACCGAATTAAAGACACTTTCAATTGTGGATATTATGTATACAGACAGTACGTGCTGTCCATGTATCTCCCATTAGCACAAGGCTAAAACTTTGCACGGCACAATTTGTTGGAATGCTCATATTCAAACTCTTCTTCCCTCCGCGTTCGAATGAACGTTTGAATTTCGGATCCGTGTCGTCGGGCTGCTCTCGGCTCAACAGGTGACTCATGCACACACACTCAACAATGACACCGCGCGTGCATCGGCCGGTTGCCTGGCGACCGGCTAAGCAGAACCAGGAGCCGAACAGAAGAGGGCTTGGAACAGACCAGACGCCGCGGGGGGGGGGGGAAACTTTCTTTCCGAAACTGCACGGAGGCGTCAAAAGTTACACGGAAGCCAGGAAACCGGAAACTAGACGAGCCCCCTCCCGCCGTCGCCGCGTCGCTCCTCTAGTGCTGCGAGCAAAGACGCAGGTCATAAACAACGACGAAAAAAGCTTCTACGTGACAAAAGTGATTAAAATAAAATAATACAAAAGTTGGTGCCCACTTCTGGGAATAACAGCACGACACGTATCTGTATATATTTCTGTTCGTTAAGCAGGTGGGAGGTAGAAGCCTCTGGTTTCTCTGCACTTTCTGTCGCTGCTGCACAATAATACCAAAAAAATAAAGATCCAGCAGTTCAGGGACGGAGATCAATAATGACTTTTTTTTTTATTGTGGCTTCAGTCGTGAATAAGTCACAAACGGGAACAAAGTGAATGTAATAACCGAACCGTGGCTTCAGTACCAATGGCTTCCTTTTGCACGTCCAAGTCGAGGCATCCATATTGTGCACAGCGAGATAAGAGGGTTTTTCAAAAAATGAACCTTTAT